>NC_041390.1:8991865-9006314 GCF_002162155.2 Triticum dicoccoides | reverse complement strand
AACCGCCGCCGCCGACCCCCCACACCCCGCGCACCCTCCCCGCTCCACCGGCATTACTGTTTGATGATATTTTTTAAAAAATTATTACTGTCTTATAAAAAAAATATTACTGTTATGATTTAAACAAGTTTGAACATATTTAAACACAAATAAGTATCAAACGGCGGGAATCCAACGGCGCCCGAACGAATAGTCAAGGGGTACTCGCTTCAGCTCGGGTGCATTCTCCGGAGCACCGTCTCGATCAACACCGAGAACCTGAGGCATCCTAATCGAGGGAATTTGCGCAACCTCCTCTTCACGAAGCTGCACGAACGATACAAGTTCCCCGCTGAATTTGAAAACACAAGCCTCAAAGGGAATAAAGTGAACAATGCTGCCCTCACGAAGATGAGCACGGCCCTGTCTACTTGGAAAAGCAATGTGAAGAGAATGATCGAGAAAGGTGAGAGTTATGAGAAGATCAAGGAGAAAAATCCTTCGATCACCGAAGATGACTACAACGACTTCAAGATCAATTGCTCGAGCACCGCAAACTCCGAATCAAGTAAGTGGGGGAAAGAAATGCGGGAGCTGAACTTAGGGGAACACACACTCGGTCCCGGTGGTTACAGAGTGGCGGAGCCTATATGGGACAAGGAGGACGCAGACCGTGCCGAGCAAGGCCTACCGCCCCTCTTCGATAAATACGGTGACAAGCAGACCAGGAACTTTGTCAGGGCCCGGTACAAGAAGGACCCGAAAACAAAGGAGCTTACCACGGATCCGAAGACCAGGGCGCTTGAGCTTGTTCTGGTAAGGAATACACCCCCGCGTAATTAGCTCCATATGGTTGCATTCTAATTAATGAAGCCAAATTTCTAAATGGTTCACATTCCTTCCGCAGGCGACTGAAAGTAGTAGCGTGGGGTCGACTAAGAGCAACCCTTGGGACACCACTCTAAATAGGGCGTTGAATGTAATGAAGAACAAGGATAAGCTCAATAAGCCGACGTCAGCTGGTCGTGTGGCCGGCAAAGGCTTGTCGACAAAATGGTCGTCATACTATAACACTGGTGGGCGAAAGGAGAAAAAGACCAGCTCAGAAAGCCAGGCGCGCGAGGTTCAAGAACTAAAGGCACAGGTGGCGTGGATTCCGGAGATTGTCCAAGAGCAAGTGCAACAACAACTCGGAGCGACGATCACCGCCATTGTGCCTACCTTGATCCAGGGGTTGAGTGCGTGGATTGCGGGCGGCAAACAGGGGCCGCCCCCGATTCCTAGCTTCACGGCCAGCAACTCGCAGAACGCGATGGCGGGGCCATTGGTGTCTCCGGCGGAGGCGGCATTGGTGTCTCCGACGCCGGCACGGGAGCTTAATGCACCCGGGTGTACGCCGCCGGCACCTCTGCAGCAAGCGGCCCCTCCGTCAACTGCACGCCCTCTGTTGGCGGTGCCTCGACATTAGCCGAGCTTGACGCCATCATCACGGTAACTAATTAAGCCTCTCTCGGCCGAGGACTTCATCTCCTTGCCTTTTACTGGGCATCCCTGATGCCCTACATGTTTTCGCAGGGCGCCGCCGACGTTCCGTGCACTCTCCTGCACTTCGTGAACAACGAATTGGTCGATGTCGCCAAGGGCAAAATCGTTCAACCGGGCAACCCCTTGTTCCACGGTACCCAGATGCCACCCAACTTGTTTAGGGTTCAACTGGTTCGGGTCCTGCCAGGCTGCGACGAGTTGTTACCTCCGATTCGACCCGTCGGGGCCGACGATGATAACGTGATGACCCTCAGCGCCTGCCTGAGCTGGCCCCTGCATTGGCCGAAGAGCCAGATTCGTTTGGGGGCGGGGGACACCACCCCAAAGACAACACCGCCAGTCGTGCCGGCGCCAAGTCGGCCCCATGGCAAGACCGCCGCAACGGTGCCGGACATCCCTATGCCACTGGATCCAAACATGCATATGGCATAGGATCAGAACGACGACGACGACGATACATTTGCCAACGTCGATCAGTACTTTGCCGATCATGGGTACGGTGGCGACTTCATGGGGCCTCCTTCTCAAGAACCCAGCTCAACAAAAGACGTGCGCGATCTAGCTGGTACCGCGGAGAAGCCAAGTTGCAACAGGCGTCGTCTGCCGTTCAGCTCTCAGGAGACGCCTCCAGCTGCCGACTTCACCGAGCCTCAGATAGGCGAGGTGCGAAATATTATCAGCCCCAACACACTCAAGAAGGCGGTCTGTGAGCAGAACTCGGTCCCATTACAGGAGAAGAAGAAGGCACGCAAAAGAAAGACTAACAAGGGTGCAGGCCAGCCGGCACCGAGTACAATCCGTGCTCAGGACGGGCCACCTTCACCTGAGGATTTAATGAGGAGGCTGCATGTGGCGGGTAGGCCGATGCTACCGAGAAATATGCTCGATGCTGCAACCGGTGCTATGCGGAGTCTGCATGACAGTGTTCTTTCTTTGGAGAAGCGGCGTCTCAGAGAGAAGGATGTGGCATACCCGGTTTTCGCGGCCAAGGTGCCAGAGGGCAAGGGCTTTGTGGATAACTCCATTGGGGGTACGATCGTCCTGCGGTTTGATGACGTCCATGCTATGTTGAACCTTCATCCGCTGCACTACACCTTCGTTCCGCTATTTTCGCTGAGTATGGAGATGCGGATCATTCGCGACAAGCCCCCAGACGTCGTGATAGTCGACCCCTTCGACATGTGTGCCAAGATCTTGGGCAGCGCCGGGGACCGGCAATCACGAGTTCTTACCTCGAAGGCGTCATTCTGGCAAACCAAGATAAGGATAACTTCCTCGTGCCTTACTTTCCTGAGTAAGTCCTCCCCTCAACCGCCCCGTAACATATGAGTTCTTAGATTTCAATCTTTTTCTTTTAACATTCTGTGTTTTCTGCAGTGACACACATTGCACATCATCCTTCTAAGCCCCAAATATTCCATGGCCACGTATTTCGACCCGGACCGTCAGTCGAACGTAGACTACACAAATGTCAAGAAGGTTCTTGATGATGTTCTCCCCGGCTATGTCAAATCTGGAGGCACCATCACCAGGTCTTTTCGTAAGTACGGCAAGCACGTGTTCTCCCACAATACGACGTTCTGCTGCGTCAAGCAGCCGCCTGGCGGTTAGAAGGGTGCCTACTACGCCATCCATCACATGCGGGCGATCGTACGGGACCATCATCAACTTTTGCTACCGAGTAAACTCAAAGATTGGGCCGCGAGCGTGTCGGCAATCCAGGACGCGGACATCAGACAAGAATTCTTTCGCATCCAGTCGGAGTTTGCGGAAATCATCCATCAAGATGTCCTTCGTACCTCGGGGCAGTTCTACCTCAGAAATCAACCGTCCAATAGTGACATCGACACAATGCTACAAATGCAGGCTGACAACGACTGTTATTTCATGACTCCCACGATAGACGGCGACTTCATCCACGCTCCGGTCCCTTGAGTCGAGTCGAAAGCAGTGATGCTGTGTCTAGTTCTGGAACATCGATTGGCTCATGTTGTAATTAAACTTTAATGAACTTGTAGTATGTCTCTTTGGTTTTGAGAGTCGTTCAACTTAGATGTAATCGATGCTATTAATGTCTTGCTTTTCTCTTCCGATCGTTCTGTTGCATAAATATATATTGCTTATGTATTGTCTGTGAATTGGTACTAACGTTTCGTTTGGCTACTGCATAGCGATGCCGTCGTATGTCGTGTACAAGGATAAGGTTCCTGGAGTCTACGACGACTGGGAGGAGTGTCGGAGACAGGTTCACCGATTCAGCGGTAACAGTTAAAAAGGGTACACCACTAGGGCCGAGGCCGAATCTAGATACGCCCGCTATCTAGCGGGAGATGGGAGGGAGCGCTGGAGGAACCGGATGAAGACGAGTTTCATTGTGATGATGCTCATCGTGATGACCGCAGCTCTCTTCTATGTGATGGTAGTTTAGATGATCGATATCGACTTGTAATGTGAAGACAAACTCGCTACTCGCGGTCTCGAGACTTGTAATATAATGTTCTATCTTTCTTCGGTCTTTTCAATTCGGAGACTAATATGATGAATTGTATTCGGAGACTAATATGATGAATTGTAGTCAGAGACTAATCTTCTATTGTATTCGATGAATCTGTTGTTGATGTGTGCTGTCTATATTTTGTCCAATTATACATTTTGTAACCTGTGCAAAAAACAGAAAATAAAAAAAATAAAAAACCTAATATTCATACTAATGGCGCATCACATCACAGTGCGCCATTAGTATGCCAAAGGATACTATTGACGCATCATTAAACAGTGCGCCATTAGTATGCCGAAGTTACTAATGGCGCATCTTGTTGTTGTGCGCCATTAGTATGCCAAAGCACCTGGGTATACATGGCCCCCTGGGAGGCATACTAATGACGCACTGTTGTATATACTAATGGCGCATCTGAGGTCCGCCATTAGTATACCAGATACTAATGGCGCACCAGTGGTGCGCCATTAGTAAAATATACTAATGGCGTGGCACTAATGGCGCACCACTAATGCGTCATTAATGGCCAAATTAGGTGCGCCATTAGTAGGCCTTTTCCTAGTAGTGTGTTGCTCCACCAGACGTGCACCGCCAGCATCGCTGGTCCCTTCAACCGAAGTAAACTCCAAAACGATGCCATGAAGAGGGACTACGACGCAAAAGCACCGCCATCGCTCGATCCCAAGGATAGCTAGGGTTTCCCCCGGAGTTGGCCGCGCTGCCAAGGACCAGACAAGGGTAGAATCTCGACGGATCCGCCCAGCTGCCGACGAGTCGCACCCACCACTGCGCCAACGGTAATCCAGCGACCAAGGCCCACGCCTGGGCCCAGATCCGGCCATGCTGTCGCGAACCCATCTGGTCACGCCGCCGCCGTCCCTGGCGGCCGCGACGCACCAGACCATGAAGCCGCCTGCTGCGGGGGAAGGAAACCGCCGAAGCGCCGCCAACACCCGCCGTGGCGTACGGCCCGACGCCACGCTCCGGCCCGGGGGCGTCGGCCCGCGCCAGCCCCACATGAGTCAGAGGACCACGAGTCCCCGCCGCCGCCGGCGACGGCAAGGCTTCGCCTGGTCGTGCCCTTGGGCGGCGGTGAAGGAGGAGGAGGAGGAGGAGAGGGGAAGTCCGGCCAATGGGATCTGGGAGCCTCCCGGCCGCCACGCGGGGGGCGACACTCTGGTTTTCATGCATGATCATCTACTCATGCTATATTGTTTACACCTTTCTTGGAGACTGCATCAAGAGAGGCAGTGGGGGTCCACTGCAGACCTAGCTTGCTTGTCCATTGCAGTTCTTCCATTGTACAGGCAACCAGCTCAGGTATGACAAAACAGTTTTGTTTTGCTTTTGCCGTCGTATTTCCAGCGTGACTGAGGTTGTTATGCACTTGGCTGCACCTAGCTACTAGCTACTATCTTCCACCATTTAGACCAGATAATGCGCACAAACTTTCCCCCAGATAATTTATTCATTGTCTGAAAGAACAAGTGGTGATGTTATATTTCTAATCAGTTCGCTATCGGATCATATGGACAGTCATGCTACAGTTATCCGTTTCCATCATGTAAGTTTTCCCTGCATTTTGTCTCTGTTTCTATTTAGAATGCATAAACCAAGGGTGGTTACTACATTTTCTTGTCTCTTGTAGTTGACGATTTCAAGTTACTCAAGGTGAGCATGGCGTACAAGCAAGGATGTAAGGCTCTTGCACTTGCATTGTTAGAAATTTGGAGACGGTGAATTCAGTTTTTGAACGGGGACCTTTATTTTTTAATCAAAGAAAACAATAGTGATAGACTCAAAAAAGTAAAAAAAATAGAAAGTGCTCCGGAAACCGGTTTGTGTAATGTAAGTTCAATACCTCTGCTCCTATAAAAAACCTAGCTGGTGATGATGGTGTGCCTGCCTTCTTGCCGTCTGTACTGCCGATCTGAAATGTTGGGCTGAAACTGAGATAGGTTATCCCCGAGCCACTTAACTTGCAGTTTCGCAAAAAGATCCTGTGATGTGCCAAAAGTCTGGAGGTTCCCCTTCTCTTGCAAGAGAAACCAAGTCTTCAAGAATCCCTCCCAAATTCCTCCCCACCATCCCCTCCCCTCTGTTCCCTGGCAACTGCAGGAGTTGATTTGGTCAAGGACCCCTCCCCTTGTATACAATTGTAATTGGAGTCTCAGTAAATCGGATTTGGCTTCGACCTTGCCACAGTTTCTCTCCTTTTAGATTTGGCCGCACAGGTTGTCGGAGATGGAGACGATAGCGGTTTGCTGCCATGTCCAAGTTAGTTTAGGTTACTTCATTTTCCCTTTGTGACTGTTGGGATTGATTCCCTTTTGTGTCGTCTCTGGTTGTCAACCTCCAACTGAGGCTTCTCTTCTATGGTGACATGGAGGCTACCAACGGCAGGTCAACCATGAGTAGGCCCGAGTGTTTTGGGAGCGGAGAATACTGCCGGTGGTGAGCTTCTTGTTCCCGGCGGCGTCGGCGCCAACTGCCTTGAGCCGCTTGTTTTCGTTCCCATCCACACTCATCCCTCCGTATGTTCCGTGTTCTCTTGTCATATCCAAAAGATTGGTCATTTTTGGAGCAGAGATGTGTATGGGATTCATGCATTTGTGTGATTGAAACCATGGTCTCTCATAAACATGTAATGTTTTGAATACCTCGTGAACTGTTGATTTAGCCTTTCTAATTGATTCTTGGCAGAAACTTTCACCCTGGGTGAAATTCCTTGTACTGCTCCCTTTGGTTGTTACCATATTTGGTATTCCAGCATGTTGTTTCATTGTGATTTACATTATGTTTTTGTAGATGGCATAAATTGGTGCGAGGTGAGCATAACCAGATGAGCTGAATGCATTCTCAAGTATGGAAGTTGTCAGGTCCCACATTCAATGAATAAAGATAAGCTTTTGTTTGTTGTGTCAAGATCAGAGGCAACAAGTATGATTTACTCTATTAGTTTGTTAGCTCAATAATTCAGTCCAGTTCAGTCTTAGTTACTCAATGTACCTTACTTGAATAAATTACCAGTCCACTTCAGTTCAGTTAATTGGACTAGGCCTAGCGCTCGGGAATGTTTGAGGCAAAGTTTATAGAGAGTAATGTATTTGGTGTAAACAGTAGGACTCAATTTTGCTTCAGATATATGATTTCCTGAGAGATAGTGCATTTGGGTGGATTACATATGATTTCATTGCTTGGGTTAATTGGTTTCTAGTTGGGCTGCGGTGTAGCTCCTCAAGGTGGAGGTAGCGGGCACGATGCCCATGACCGCATCGTGTGGCTACTAGAGTTTCTTGATAACAATGAGCTCTGCGCGTCGTGCATCGATGAGGCTTCAACGAAAGGAGATGGTGACCTGTGGTGTGGCTGCCGACGGAGCACTTCTACCTCTTGAGCACTGCGTTGGATTTCCTTGAAGAGGAAAGGATAGTGCAACAAAGTAACGTAAGTATTTCCCTCAGTTTTTGAGAACCAAGGTATGAATCCAGTAGGAGGCTACGCGCGAGTCCCTCGTACCTACACAAAACAAATAACTCCTCGCAACCAACGCGATAAGGGGTTGTCAATCCCTTCACGGTCACTTACGAGAGTGAGATCTGATAGAGATGATAGATAATATTTTTGGTATTTTTGTGATAAAGATGCAAAGTAAAATAAAAAACAATGTAAAAAGCAAAGGCAATAATAAAGTGATGGAAGATTAATATGATGAAGATAGACCCGGGGGCCATAGATTTCACTAGTGGCTTCTCTCAAGAGCATAAGTATTTCACGGTGGGTGAACGAATTACTGTTGAGCAATTGACAAAATTGAGCATAGTTATGAGAATATCTAGGTATGATCATGTATATAGGCATCACGTCCGAGACAAGTAGACCGATTCCTTCCTGCATCTACTACTATTACTCCACTCATCGACCGCTATCCAGCATGCATCTAGAGTATTAAGTTAATGAAAATAGAGTAATGCCTTAAGCAAGATGACATGATGTAGAGGGATAAATTCATGCAATATGATAAAAACCCCATCTTGTTATCCTCGATGGTAACCATACAATACGTTCCTTGCTGCCCCTGCTGTCACTGGGAAAGGACACCGCAAGATTGAACCCAAAGCTAAGCACTTCTCCCATTGCAAGAAAAACCAATGTAGTAGGCCAAACCAAACTAATAATTCGAAGAGACTTGCAAAGATAACCAATCATACATAAAAGAATTCAGAGAAGATTCAAATATTGTTCATAGATAATCTTGATCATAAACCCACAATTCATCGGTCTCAACAAACACACCGCAAAAAGAAGATTACATCGAATAGATCTCCACGAGAGAGGGGGAGAACATTGTATTGAGATCCAAAAAGAGAGAAGAAGCCATCTAGCTACTAACTATGGACCCGAAGGTCTAAGGTAAACTTCACACTTCATTGGAGAGGCTATGGTGATGATGTAGAAGCCCTCCATGATGGATGCCCCCTCCGGCGGAGCTCCGGAATAGGCCCCAAGATGGGATCTCATGGGTACAGAAGGTTGCGGCGGTGGAATTAGGTTTTTAGCTCCGTATTTGATCGTTTGGGGGTACGTACACTAGTAGAAAACAGGGCTTTCGTCCAGGCCAGTTTAGCCCATTAGTCCCGGTTCAATCCAGAACCGGGACCAATGGAGCTATTTGCCCCGGTTCGTGAGCCCAGGGGGCCGGCCGGGCCACGTGGGCCATTGGTCCCGGTTCGTCCGGACCTTTTGGTCCCGGTTGGTGGGACGAACCGGGACCAATGGTCCTGGCTCCTGGCCCACCACTATTGGTCCCGGTTGGTGGCATGAACCGGGACCAAAAGGGTTACCTTTAGTCCCGGTTCATGCCACCAACCGGGACCAATAGTGGTGCCTATATATAGCCCCTCGCGCAAGAGCAGAGCACACTGCTTTGTTTTTTCTGGCCGAGGGGGAGAAGGCTTGGTGGTTCTCTAGCTCACCTCCTATGCACACAAGGTGTTCGATGGAATGCCCAAGCCACACTACTTAAGGTTTCTCCTCTCCAAGCTCGACCGCCAAGCTCCATTTTCCTCAATATTTATCTAGGTTTAGCGGTCCGTCACGCCCCGTCCCCGTCTTCACCGCCGTCGATCACCCGCGCCGATCTCATCGCCGGCACCACGGTGGTGAGCCTCTTGTTCTTATCTTCTTTCTGAAAAGAAAAATATTATTAATTGTTTGTTTAGATAGATACTTGTATTATTTTCTTACTTTTATTATTGCATCTTATATAGTGCGCCGATGGTTTTGGTATCCGCCCCCGCCGGCCCTCGTCCTGTCTATGATTCGGATGTGGTATATATTATCTTTTCATAACTATTGGTTCATTTATTGTTTATGAAAATTATGCCGACCAACGTGACATAGATTTTATTTATCTAGGAGGTTGTTGAACCGGAAATTCCAACCGACCCTATTGTCGAGAGGTTAAATTTAGTTGAAGAAGAAAACAATTTCTTGAAGGAAAAAATAAAAAAACTTAAGGAGGAGAAGATGATATTGGAGTTGCATGTTGCGGATGTCGTCGATGATCACAAGATCAAGATGGATGCAATGCGCTTGAAGATGAGAAAGATTAAAAAATTAGCCATTCATACCGAGGCTTGGTATCATTATGCCGTTGGATCAGTTGTTACCTTGGTTGCGATTATGATCGCATTTGTTTTCGCATTGAAATGTTTTACATAGTTTCAATGTATGGTTTAATTAATTTAGATGCTCTGCAGAGCTTTATGTTGTTAGATGAGAACTATGTATCTACTTTGGTTTTTATGTGATGATGAACTTCTATTAATTTGGTCACTTAATTATCTATTCATGATGTTCTGTAATGATTTTTGACACACTTAATTATATATAATGCACGCAGATGAACCGGCAATGGATGTACGGTGACAGACACACCTCCGAGTACATTAAGGGCGTGCATGATTTTCTCGAAGTGGCTGAGGCAAACAAGCAGAATGGTTTTATGTGTTGTCCATGCCCTATATGTGGGAATACGAAGTCTTACTCTGACTGGAAAATCCTTCACACCCACCTGCTTTACAAGGGTTTCATGCCACACTATAATGTTTGGACGAGGCACGGAGAAATAGGGGTTATGATGGAAGACGGCGAGGAAGAAGAGTACGATGACAACTACGTGCCCCCTGAATACGGTGATGCTACTGAACATCAAGATGCACCAGACGATGTGCACGATGGTGCTGCAACGGGCGAAGCTGCTGAAGATCAAGAGGAACCAGACGATGTGCCCGATGATGATGATCTCCGCCGGGTCATTGTCGATGCAAGGACACAATGCGAAAGTCAAAAGGAGAAGCTGAAGTTCGATCGCATGTTAGAG
The DNA here is from genome assembly GCF_002162155.2 of Triticum dicoccoides. Classification (NCBI taxonomy): domain Eukaryota; kingdom Viridiplantae; phylum Streptophyta; class Magnoliopsida; order Poales; family Poaceae; genus Triticum; species Triticum dicoccoides. The sequence goes on along the minus strand of NC_041390.1, from coordinate 8,995,908 downwards.
GATTACAAAAAGGGGTTGTACCCCAATTGCGAAGATGGCAACACAAAGCTCGGTACCGTACTCGAATTGCTGCAGTGGAAGGCAGAGAATGCTGTGCCTGATAAAGGATTTGAGAAGCTACTAAAAATAATGAAGAAGAAGCTTCCAAAGGATAACGAATTGCCCGACAGTACATACGCAGCAAAGAAGGTCGTATGCCCTCTAGGATTGGAGGTTGAGAAGATACATGCATGCCCTAATGACTGCATCCTCTACCGCGATGCCTACAAGGATCTGAACGCATGCCCGGTATGCGGTGCATTGCGGTATAAGATCAGACGAGATGACCCTGGTGATGTTGACGGCGAGCCTCCCAGGAAGAGGGTTCCTGCGAAGGTGATGTGGTATGCTCCTATAATACCACGGTTAAAACATCTGTTCAGAAACGGAGAGCATGCCAAGTTGATGCGATGGCACAGTGAGGACCGTAAGAAAGACGGGAAGTTGAGAGCACCCGCTGACGGGTCGCAGTGGAGAAAAATTGAGAGAAAGTACTGGGATGAGTTTGCAAAGGAACCAAGGAACGTATGGTTTGCTTTAAGCGCGGATGGCATTAATCCTTCCGGGGAGCAGAGCAGCAATCACAGCACCTGGCCCGTGACTCTATGTATGTATAACCTTCCTCCTTGGATGTGCATGAAGCGGAAGTTCATTATGATGCTAGTTCTCATCCAAGGCCCTAAGCAACCCGGCAACGACATTGATGTGTACCTAAGGCCATTAGTTGAAGAACTTTTACAGCTGTGGAATGGAAACGGTGTACGTACGTGGGATGAGCACAAACAGGAGGAATTTAACCTAAAGGCGTTGCTGTTCGTGACCATCAACGATTGGCCCGCTCTCAGTAACCTTTCAGGACAGACAAACAAGGGATACCACGCATGCACGCATTGTTTACTTGACACCGATAGTATATACCTGGCAAGCTGCAGGAAGAATGTGTACCTGGGCCATCGTCGATTTCTTCCGACCAACCATCAATGTCGAAAGAAAGGCAAGCATTTCAAAGGCGAGGCAGATCACCGGAAGAAGCCCGCCATGCGTACCGGTGATCACGTACTTGCTATGGTCAATGATTTACACGTAATCTTTGGAAAGGGTCCCGGTGGACTAGCTGTTCCGAATGACACTGAGAATCACGCACCTATGTGGAAGAAGAAATCTATATTTTGGGACCTACCCTACTGGAAATACCTAGAGGTCCGCTCTTCGATCGACGTGATGCACGTGACGAAGAACCTTTGCGTGAACCTGCTAGGCTTCTTGGGCGTGTATGGGAAGACAAAAGATACACCTGAGGCACGAGAGGACCTGCAACGCTTGCACGAAAAAGAGGGCATGCCTCCGAAGCAGTATGAAGGTCCTGCCAGCTACGCTCTTACGAAAGAAGAGAAAGAAATATTCTTTCAATGCCTGCTCAGTATGAAGGTCCCGACTGGCTTCTCGTCGAATATAAAGGGAATAATAAATATGCCAGAGAAAAAGTTTCAGAACCTAAAGTCTCATGACTGCCACGTGATTATGACGCAACTGCTTCCGGTTGCATTGAGGGGGCTTCTACCGGAAAACGTCCGACTAGCCATTGTGAAGCTATGTGCATTCCTCAATGCAATATCTCAGAAGGTGATCAATCCAGAAATCGTACCAACGCTAAGGAGTGATGTGGCGCAATGTCTTGTCAGTTTCGAGCTGGTGTTCCCACCATCCTTCTTCAATATCATGACGCACGTCCTAGTTCATCTAGTCGACGAGATTGTCATTCTGGGGCCCGTATTTCTACACAATATGTACCCCTTTGAGAGGTTCATGGGAGTCCTAAAGAAATATGTTCGTAACCGCGCTAGGCCAGAAGGAAGCATCTCCATGGGCCATCAAACAGAGGATGTCATCGGGTTTTTTGTTGACTTCATTCCTGGCCTTAAGAAGATAGGTCTCCCTAAATCGCGGTATGAGGGGAGACTGACTGGAAAAGGCACGCTTGGAAGGGACTCAATAATATGCAGGGACGGATATTCTTGGTCTCAAGCACACTACACAGTTCTAAAGAACTCTACCTTGGTGACCCCGTATGTCGATGAACACAAGAACAGTCTGCGCTCCAAACACCCGGAGCAGTGCGACGACTGGATTACATGTGAACACATCAGGACTTTCAGCAGTTGGTTGGAAACACGTCTCAGAGGTGACAGCACTGTTTGTGATGAGCTGTACTTGTTGTCCAGGGAACCATCTTCGACTGTAATGATTTGGAAAGGATACGAGATAAATGGGAATACATTTTACACGATTGACGAAGATGAAAAGAGCACCAACCAAAACAGCGGTGTCCGCTTTGATGCAGCAACCGACAATGGAAATGACACATATTATGGTTACATAGCAGACATATGGGAACTTGACTACGGAGTAGATTTTAAGGTCCCTTTGTTTAAGTGCAAGTGGGTCAATCTGTCAGGAGGCGGGGTACAGGTAGACCCACAGTACGGAATGACCACAGTGGATCTGAAAAATCTTGGGTACACTGACGAACCGTTCGTCCTAGCCAATGATGTGGCACAGGTTATCTATGTGAAGGACATGTCTACCAGACCGAGGAAAAGAAAAGATAAGGAAGCGAATACATCATACAGTGAGCCAAAGCGCCACATAGTTCTTTCAGGAAAAAGGGACATCCTGGGAGTGGAGGGCAAGACAGACATGTCTGAAGAGTATGAAAAGTTTCATGAAATTCCCCCCTTCAAAGTCAAGGCTGACCCAAGCATCCTCATAAACGATGAAGATTATCCATGGTTACGGCGCAATAAGCAAACGACACAAGCGAAGAAAAAGTGAAGACTTTCTCCCGCAACTATTATGATGATAACATGCCAACTTTGTAACAGACGAGTATGATACCATTGTCCGTTTTGTACATGCACATGCTATGCCAACTTTTTCGAGTTCATTTGAAAACTATGAATTTTAAAACCTCGCCAACCGAAGGGCGCTCACACCGGTTTATAAATAAAGCAACAAAGAAAACAAAAAAAGAGTTTCCAAATTTGAAAACTAATGGCACTAACAGAAAGTTTATAATTTTTCTAAAACTAAAAGCAAAAAGAATTAAAAAATAAAGCAAAAAACAACAAAAAATAAATAATGCAGAAAACAGAACAAAAAACAGAAAAAAAATAGCAACAATAAGTATTTTGTTGTAAGTAGAAACAAAATAAAATAAATAAAGCAACAAAGGAAACAAAAAAAGAGTTTTCAGATTTGAAAACTAATGGCACTAACAGAAAGTTTATAATTTTTCTAAAACTAAAAGCAAAAAGAATTAAAAAATAAAGCAAAAGACCAAAAGAAAAATAAACCAAAACCAAAATAAACTAAATAAAGCAACAAATAAAACAAAATAACAAAAAAATGCCACCTGCTGGGCCCCCACGGCCTGAATACGACTAGAAACCCTATGGGCCAGGATTCAGGCCCGTGGAAGGCCCAGTAGGCCCACAGGCACTGATGGCAGAGTTAGGCCTGAAAGCCTGCTTTAGAGAGGAGCTCGAGAGGGGAGCCGCACCGCACCTTATAAACTGGTGCGGCTCCCTCTCAACTAGCGAGGTGGGACTAAACATTTGGCGCGGGGCAGCACAAGGCCTTTGGTCCCGGTTGGTGGCACCAACCGGGACTAATGCCCCCCTTTAGTCCCGGTTGGTGCCACCAACCGGGACCAAAGGCCGCCGCTTCCCGCCCTTTGGGCTGCTGAGAATTGGGCTTTGGTCCCGGTTGGTGGCACCAACCGGGACTAATGCCCTTGCTATATAACCAGGACTTGTGAAAATTTCACATCTCCCTCGCCTCCCTAGCCAGTTGCCCCCGCCGCCAGGCTGCCCAAATCGCTCGCGCGCTCCTCGTCGCCGTCGCCGTCTCCGCCGCCGGCCGCCATCCCCGTCTCCCCGTGCCCCTGCCCCGCGCGCGAGCCCACACCGGCCGCCGCCCCGTGCCCCTTCCCCGTCCCCGAGCAC
>NC_041390.1:8986162-8991450 GCF_002162155.2 Triticum dicoccoides | reverse complement strand
GCCCCTCCTCCCCGTTCGGTCCGGCTCCGGTGACCCCCTTTCCTCCCTGTCCCCTCGATCCTCTTCATATAATTTTTTTAGGCAGATTTTTAGAATTTTTTGTGTATGTATGTTATGTTTATATGTATGTATGTATGTTCATATGTATGTATGTTTATATGCAAAGCATATGCAAAGAAAATGTATGAATGGTCATATGCAAAAAAAACAAGCAATACAAGAAGAAGAAAAGGAATGAGAGTAAAAAGGAAAAAAGAAGACAGAAAGGAGAAGAAGAGGGGATAGGAAGAAGAGGAGAAATAAATAAGAAGAAGAAAAAAGAAGAAAAAGAAGAGGAGAAGAAGAAAAGAATAGAGGAGAAGAAGAAAAAATAGAATTTTTTTTCTATTTTTTATTCTTCTCCTCTATTCTTTTCTTCTTCTCCTCTTTTTTTTTCTTCTTTTTTTTCTTCTTCTTCTTCCTTCTTCCTTCTTCCTCTTTTCTTCCTTTTCCTTATTTTCCTTTCTCGAGGGATAAGAAGAAAAGAAGAGGAGAAGAAGAAAGAAAGGAATAGAGGAGAAAGAAGAAACTTTGACACGAGGGGGGGGTACCGATACCCCCTCCCCGATAACATTATTTAGGCACCCGAAAATTCACCAAAAAAGCTCCGGGACTACTGAAGAAGCTGCAATTTAGGCACCCGAAAGTAAGTACTATATAGTAGCATATTCCAGGCATCTCCTAGTGATTCAAGTGCTAGTTTCATCAATACCATTTAGCATGCTTGCTAATTATCAGTTTGATTGACCTCTATTTCTTGTAAAGTGGTTGTGGCAGGAACAAGGGAATGATTTCTGTGGATACTACATTTGCGAGTCCATCCGCCACACGACCTGTGAGCGGGGCTACTCCGACAAACAATATGAAGTGCGTAAATAAAAATATTCACAATTTTATTTTATTACCATCATTTGTGTTGAGTTTCATTCATTCATATATATATATGTATTGAACCCCTTCTTAAAATTAGATGTTTCGAATGCGGGATGAACTCCTAGCACCAGATCGCATGCGAGCAATTCAAGAGGAATTGGCGGCATTCTTTCTTGACCACGTGATCGCGGAAGACGGAGAATACTATGTGGACCACGCGTCCGTATTTTAGGAGATTATATATTTGTAAAAGATAATTATTGTATATATGTAGCCGGTAGTGTCGGATAGATATACGAGAACTTGTTTGTTCGACCAATCTCTCGGAGAAGGAGAGGTGGTCGATATCACTTCTCTCTGTATGCATATATGTTCATGACGATCTTCTGTTTGCTTACTAGCTAGCTAGCGTGTCTAGCTAGTCCTCTCTATACGTATGTATGTATGGTACGTAGCGTCGACCAAGCACGAACAAAAGAGAGGACACTTCTCTCTATTAATTAGCTAGCTATAGCACAATATATGAAACACCTAAATTAACCCCCCAAAACCCCCCAAACCCCCCCCTTCAAAAAAAACAAAAACCACAGCCACATAAATGCTGACGCGTGGATGCCTATTGGTCCCGGTTGGTGCCACCAACCGGGACCAAAGGCCCTCCTGCCTGGGCTCAAGGGACAGGCCACGTGGAGGCCCTTCTGTCCCGGTTCTGGATTGAACCGGGACTAAAGGGGGGAGGCATTAGTACCGACCCTTTAGTCCCGGTTCACCAACCGGGACTAAAGGCCCTTACCAACCGGGACAATAGGCCCTTTTTCTACTAGTGGTAGGTATATATAGGAGGAAGGACACTACAAGAAATATGTCAACTTGTGACCACCACTATTGGTCACTGAAAGGTCACAAATTTCCATTTACGACCTTTTTGTGACCAAAAACAGAAGGTCAAAAGCTGGCGGTCGTAAACTGACTATAGCGACCTTTCTTCTAGAATGGTCGAAGACGTTTATGACCAAAATACGTCCACTGTGGCGTTTTGGTCACTAGCAACCTCCCCAGGCCACGTAGGCATCCAGCGTGGCAATCTGACGTGGCACAAGATTCAACCCGGTCCAATTGGGTGTTTTACATGGGCCGAGCCCATTAATTCAGCCTATTTGTGTTTTTTTCTGTCAATTTTTGGTTGGGTTCATGGGCCAAACCCAATATTGCATCCTTTTTATTGTTGGGCCGTGGCCTTTTTAATCCATCGAGTTTTTAGTTTCAGCCATATATATTGGAGCTGGGCCCACTAGTCAGACAAGCCCCACATATCATAATCTCATACATTGGTCCCACGCATCACATATTTCAACATTGTTCAGATATTTCAACATTGTTCAGATTACTTTGGTAAGTGGATCCCACTGATCAGGTTTCCATTTCACACATTTTTAAATCACTATTTCAAACAAAACAGAAGAAACGCAATTTATCAAATAACCCTAATTTTTTTACAATGTTACAATCTCTACAGCCTATTACAGTCAAACAGAACAAACAAATCTCTAGCATCACGGCTTTGCACTTGGCTTCATGGCTTTGCACTTCAAATTTGTCCTGGCGCTCCTGTAAAAGAGTGAACGCAAAGACTAGCAGCATTAGTGTACTGCTACTGAGGTCAGAACCAAACAAATGCAATGGCAATAGTAATGCAAAGACTACCACTAGTATGTTCCAACTTCACCTTTCCCGTCCTGAATTTCAATACTAGAAAGGGCAAATAATACAACATACTTACATAGTGAAATGCGTGCTTTTACAAATCTTATAGAATAATTTGTATAAATTATGCATTTAATATAGGCTTCATGAAGATGGGTAGAAAAAGAAGGTACTTCAACCACTTTGCACAACAAGATCACAAGCAAGTGTAAGTAAACACAAGTTTAATTTGCTGCATAATCATTGACAAGTCACACAAAATTTCAGTAAACTATAGATGCTCAAAATTTCAGTAAACTTTGCATAATTTTGCATAAATATTATTGTACAGTTTTGCATAATTTCAGTAAACTTTGCAAAATTTAGTTCAGTTTGCTTGCTTGCAACCAAACTTTACAATTTTGCAAGCAAACATACTGTACTAGTACTGAAACAGGAACAAATCGAGCATCAGATCCCACGCAGATCGGGAATACAGCAATACAGTATCAAAAATAAACTACTAGAATACATAGAAATTCCATGCAGATGAGTAATTCCATAATACAGTTTCTTTCTTTGAAGAGTTGCATATCATTGAAGTGAACACAGCAGCAGTTTTTCTCATTGAAGTGAACACAGCAGCAGTTTTTCTCATTGAAGTGAACACAACAGCAGCAGTTTTTCTCATACAGTATGTGTCTTAATATAACTCCTAAGAAATGTTCACAACCTGAATTAACTACACTTTTTCTCATTGAAGTGAACACAGCAGCAGTTTAATCAACAACCCCATACTTTACTATAGAATTTTTCTTCTGAATGCATAGCTTAAAGGCGGGGCGGGGCTGAGAATCATCATAACAGGATATGTATATATATATATATATGTGTGTAGAGAGAGAGATCACCTTAACAATAGATGGTGGGCATCCTCGCCGGATCGAAGCAGCTTGTCCCTGGCCCTCCCCACGGGATGGTACCAAACTGCACACACACCAAGCAAGAGAGCACGCATCAGATCATATGAGAAAATGAACAAAAAATAGAGAGGAGGAGGAGAGTGGTCACCTTGGCAACAGATGAAAAAACTTTGGTCCTTTGGCTCTGTCCTCGCCGGATTGAAGTATCTTGTCCTTTGGCCCTGTCCACACACCAAGCAAACTGCAGAAAAAACACGCAATGAAAAACTGAAGATCACAGTGTATGGAAAACTGAAGATCATAGTGATGATAACATACAAACAAAGGATCTTTGGCCCATCAAGTTTTAAGACAAAAAAAGAGAGCAAAACCAACAATGCTACAAATCAGAGATTACAGGAACGACAACAGAAGGTTGTTTAACAAGTTTGAACGACCACTATATATATCACAATGTATGTAATGTAAAATTTCTGGATGAACAAGCTTTAATGGCTACATTATTTCTTTGATTGCAAATATTTTTTTGTTGTTCTTGGTAATGGCTACAATATTTCTGGATGAACAGAACAGGTTCAGTTGGTAGGATAAAAATAGCAAAGTGTAACAATACCATGACAGTGCATGACTAGAAAGACCATGACAGAGGTAATTATGGGGGAAACCCAGAACAGAAATGTGTATGGCTAGAAATAAAGCAGCAAGTGTTGAACGTACTAGCAAGGAAGCGTTAGTGGTGGTACCTCTTCTTGCTGCAATCTGTGTCTAATCACCCCTTGTGGGCAGGAAAATCTAATCACCACAAGGAGTAGAGATCAAATGCTTGTGAGCAGGAAAATAATGGTACATTCACAACTTCAGTTCGGGTAAATATCACCACATGTATCAATATACAGGCAGCAATAGTATCATCGAGCACAGAAAAATAGCAGCTTGACCCATGTAAGTCATAGCTCTTTAGAGAGAAAGAAAGAACAGGTTCAGCTAGCTATGTATTCATAGTTGAGAGCTAAGCAATTTGTTTGTTTATGCTGTAATTGACAGACCTAGTACAAGAAACAAGCCAAGTGAAACAATCTTGACTAATTCGATGGCCATCAACTCATAGCCCTGAAGAAAGAAAGAACCAATAGGGTCAGCTACTTATTTATTCAGAATTGAGAGTTGAGCAATCATTAGAAAACTAAAGATACTGCTCAGCTAACTAAATAACACATGATTCAGTACACAGTTGAGCTTTTATGTTTGGAGGATCAGGTTGGTTAAACAGATACAGTGGATGGAACATAGCAGAGATAGACTAGTATAGCTCCAGTTTTAGTCATCCCAAAGGAATATTCATAGCAAAGCAAGATAGGTTGAAGCTAGACAAGCGGATTTCGAGTGTTGATAAGCACCAGAATGCTAGCAAATTGGCCAATATTTATATGTTCACTTCTCTTTATAATTCACTAATGCAAAGGTGCAAATCTTCACCCTTCTTTAATGATGACACAGATAAACAAGTTTTATCCAAAAAAGGTGTCTAAACAATTCAATCACTGATCCCTGACCTGCATGGATCAGGCGCATGTAGAAAACTGAGTGAACAAGGCCATGCGAGCTCACCTAATCGAGCTAGTGTTGCACACGAGGATGCCTTGGACGAGGCGGCAGGGTCGATTGAGGACCGCAGCGGCAGAGGCGACTGTGCCTGCAGCGGTGGAGGCCCCGCCTTTGTTTGACGCTGTCGAGGGCGGCAGATCTGTCAAGGTACACGGCGGCGACAGC
>NC_041390.1:8952314-8986047 GCF_002162155.2 Triticum dicoccoides | reverse complement strand
GGGGGGGGGGGAGGGGCTGTGGCCGGCGTGTAGCTTGGGTGGATCCTCCTTGAGGAGCTTGGCCTTGGCGCGACGGATCTCTCCGTTGAGCACGCACCGTCGATGGTGGGAGAGGCGGCCGCCCGAGCAAATCAATGAGAAGGGGTCAGAGGTCGTGGCCATGCGAGGCAAATTGCTAGTAAAACGACTCAGCTGCGGGAGGAGACGGACCTGATTTGGCCGGCGGGGACCGCTGCGTGTCCTCGCCATCGAGGATCTGGCCGCTGTCTTGCTCACACGCCCTGGATCCGCCCACCGCGTCGTGGTCAGAGTGGAGAAGATGGCGAGGTCGGCGGCGGAGCCGAAGGGCCGGAGACGGAGGTTGGCCGCGCCGGGGACGCCATGAGATGCTCTGCGATCCGCGGGCGAGGAGCGAGGCAATGATGAGCAGGCACGCGGGCGCGAACGGCGGGAGCAGGTGGTCGTCCACGAAGGCGAGGAGGAGCGACTTGAGGTGGGAGGGGAGGTCGCAGCGGGATCGGCCGCTGTAGGTGGTGGCGGCGGTCCAATGGAGGGAGAGGGGAGAGGGGTTAGGGTTTGGGCTGCGGATCATGGGGGGAGGAGTGGTGTGCGGGGGAGAGGGGGAGGAGTGGTGTGCGGTGGGTGAGTGGTGGCATTCGTCCACTGATAGGTCGGCCCGCGAGGAATTAGGCCCACATGTCAGTGTCCTCAACGACGTGTGGTGTAGGTGAGTGGAGCTGCTTTCGGGTGGGTGTGGGTGGCGAGAGGATGAGGGCGTGGGCCATTGGATCTGGCAGTATCCGACGGTCTGTAATGCTTGATCCACGTGACATGCCCATCGATCAATCAGAACGAAGTGCGGGCTTATGACCATCTAAAATTGTCGTAATTGATTAACAATAGGCGCTAGCAACACAGCACCACAGCGCCTGGCGAAACTCCATTGCAGCGTGAGCTCCAACGCAGCACCACGAGGCCCGATGGTAAGTTTCCTTCTCTTTTTATGACAATGTTAGTTAAGTTTTCAAATAATTAGTAGTGTTATTCCTTGAATAACGAAAAATCAATTTTCCATTTTTGGAGTGCCCAAAAAGAGTTTTTTTGTGAAGGACCTACCATATATTTGTTGCAAAATTGGACCAAATCAATTTTTTGCACAATATTTAATGCACTAGGACATATTTAATGCACAATTGACAAAATGGTTGGCTGCAAAAAGTTTTGATCCACCTCTCGTGAAAAAGACAAATTTCCGCCGATTCAGCTGGAAGCGGGTCAAATTTGAACTGCAGCTGCCTCATAGTTTGCTCTTTATTTTTTCCAAAAATCATTTCTAGGTACATAAGTATCTATTTAATCAGAGAAACACAAAAAAATTCCAAGATTCAACTACTAGCTAGGAACGGTCATTCCCGCCGTTTTGACCACATTTTGAAACGAGCATAAAAAACTAAAAAAATCAAAAAATTGGGAAACCTTCGCATTGTGTCATTATATATGGCCAAGTTCCCAGGAAAAATAACACACTTGTAATACGACACTTATTTTAAAAAAGTGTTCTCAGAAATGAGCTATCATGCGTGAAGATTCATGGCTTTCAAGCCAAATGATCAATCTTATGGCCACATTCATGGCATAGTTTGTTCAAATGATCTCATATTGTGCACGGGGGTGCATCTTGGAATTCCAAACAATGTTGCCTAAGGAAGTTTTCATTTTCTTTGCATGGAAAATTCATTTTTCATTTTCCGAGTGCCTAAAAGAAGGGTTTTTGTGAAGGAACTACCAAATAATTGTTTCAAAATTGGACCAAATCATTTTTATAAAATACTAGGCCATATATAATGCACAATTGACAAAATGGTTGGGTGAAAAAAGTTTTGATCTACCTCTGGTGAAAAAGACAAATTGCCGTTGATTCAGTTGGAAACGGGTCAAATTTGAACTGTAGCTGCCTCATAGTTTGCTCTTTATTTTTTCCAAAAATCATTTCTAGGTACATAAGTATCTATTTAATCATAGAAACACCAAAAAAATTCCAAGATTCAACCACTAGCTAGGAGCGGTCAAGCCCGCCGTTTTGACCGCATTTTGAAACGAGCATAAGAAATTCAAAAAAATCAAAAAATTGGAAAACCTTCGCATTGTGTCATTATATGTGGCCAAGTTCCTAGGAAAAATAACAAACTTGTAATACGGCAATTATTTTTAAAAAGTGTTCTCAGAAATGAGCTATCAAGTGTGAAGATTCATGGCTTTCAAGTCAAACGATCAATCTTATGGCCACATTCATGGCATAGTTTGTTCAAATGATCTCATATTGTGCACAAGGGTGCATATTGGAATGGCAAACAATGTTGCCTAAGGAAGTTTTCATTTTCTTTGGACGAAAAAACCATTTTCCATTTTCCGAGTGCCTGAAATGAGTTTTTTAAGGACCTACCATATATTTGTTGCAAAATTGGACCAAATCAATTTTCTAAAATACTAGGCCATATTTAATGCACAATTGACAAAATGGTTGGGTGACAAAATTTTTGATCCACCTCTGGTGAAAAAGACAAATTCCCGCCGATTAAGATGGAAGCGGGTCAAATTTGAACTGCAGCTGCCTCATAGTTTGCTCTTTATTTTTTCCAAAAATCATTTCTAGGTACATAAGTATCTATTTAATCAGAGAAACACAAAAAAATTCCAAGATTCAACCACTAGCTAGGAACGGTGATTCCCACCGTTTTGACCGCATTTTGAAACGGGCATAAAAAACTCAAAAAAAAATCAAAAAATTGGGAAACCTTCGCATTGTGTCATTATATGTGTCCAAGTTCCCAGGAAAAATAACAAACTTGTAATACGGCAATTATTTTAAAAAAGTGTTCTCAGAAATGAGCTATCATGCGTGAAGATTCATGGCTTTCAAGCCAAATGATCAATCTTATGGCCACATTCATGGCATAGTTTGTTCAAATGATCTCATATTGTGCATGAGGGTGCATCTTGGAATTCCAATCAATGTTGCCTAAGGAAGTTTTCATTTTCTTTGCACGGAAAATTCATTTTTCATTTTCCGAGTGCCCAAAAGGAGGGTTTTTTCTGAAGGAACTACCAAATAATTGTTGCAAAATTGGACCAAATCATTTTTATAAAATACTAGGCCATATATAATGCATAATTGACAAAATGGTTGGGTGAAAAAAGTTTTGATCTACCTCTGGTGAAAAAGACAAATTGCCGTCAATTCAGTTGGAAACGGGTCAAATTTGAACTGTAGCTGCCTCATAGTTTGCTCTTTATTTTTTCCAAAAATCATTTCTAGGTACATAAGTATCTATTTAATCATAGAAACACCAAAAAAATTCCAAGATTCAACCACTAGCTAGGAGCGGTCAAGCCCGCCGTTTTGACCGCATTTTGAAATGGGCATAAGAAATTCAAAAAAAATCAAAAAATTGGAAAACCTTCGTATTGTGACATTCTATGTTTCCAAGTTCCTAGGAAAAATAACAAACTTGTAATACGGCAATTATTTTAAAAAAGTGTTCTCAGAAATGAGCTATCAAGTGTGAAGATTCATGGCTTTCAAGTCAAACGATCAATCTTATGGCCACATTCATGGCATAGTTTGTTCAAATGATCTCATATTGTGCACAAGGGTGCATATTGGAATGGCAAACAATGTTGCCTAAGGAAGTTTTCATTTTCTTTGGACGAAAAAACCATTTTCCATTTTCCGAGTGCCTGAAATGAGTTTATTTTTGTGAAGGACCTACCATATATTTGTTGCAAAATTGGACCAAATCAATTTTCTAAAATACTAGGCCATATTTAATGCACAATTGACAAAATGGTTGGGTGTCAAAAATTTTGATCCACCTCTGGTGAAAAAGACAAATTCCCATTGATTCAGCTGGAAGCGGGTCAAATTTGAACCGCAGCTGCGTCATAGTTTGCTCTTTATTTTTTTCAAAAATAATTTCTAGGTAAATAAGTATCTATTTAATCAGAAATACATGGTTTGATGGAGAGACATCGAGGTTTGGACGGTGGCCGAGGGCCCCAACTCTAGAGCGCGTAAGCTCGCATGCCCGCCGCATGGTCACCGCGTGACCGTGGTGTTGCCATGTGTTCTGGGCGGCCTAGGCATGTCTAGTGGGTTGGGCACTCCCCAGGTAGGTGCTAGGAAGAAAATCACAACATAAGATTCTCACGAGGAGACCGATCGATGCTCAAACATGAATAAGCAGCCAAGTGTTTGATTAGCGGTACGGGAAATGTACATGGCTAATGGGCGTGAGTTTTGGCTGAGGATGATCAGTTACTAAGAAGACCGTCTTCACAAATTTTCAGCTCAAAAGGAGGAGCCTAGGTGGTACTTGCTTTGCAAACCACCACACTGGACATAAATACGAATGTTGAAGCTCGGCTCAAAATAATGAATGGATTGAGCTGGCATTTGGTGGAGGATGGTTATTTGGGCATAGGAAAGCACTGTAGAAAATGGATACTATTTGGACATGCCAAAGTGGTACTTCCTTCACAAACTGTTACTCTGAACACAATAGGAAAATGAATATTTTTTAATTATTTTTGAACTAGGCAAGGAAGGTTTTTACATATTTGACGCAGATATGACCCAAAGAATTTATGAGATTTTTTTTGGGAATTTTGGGAATGACAGAAATATTGTTTGCTTCACAACCTAGGGCAAAAACTGCCACATGGACATCACAACATAGTCATAGCAACCCACCACAATTTACAAGGCTATGGCCATCTATATTGGTCGTTAACAACTAGAAATAAGGCAGCGGAGTAGCGCTATTTGCTTTATGACCATTTTGTGTAAGGAAATTACGACCTTTCTGACCAAAATGGTCACAATGGTTTAGGGTTTGGAGCCCCCCGAACAGCTTTTGACCAATTGGTCTGAAATGGTCATATATCTATGACCAATTCTTCCAGGGTCACTGACAGAAGGTCACAAGTTGACATATTTCTTGTAGTGGGAGTACGTCGGTGGAGCAACAGGGGGCCCACGAGGGTGGGGGGCGCGCCCCCTACCTCGTGCCCTCCTCGAAGCTTCCTTGATGTAGGGTCCAAGTCTCCTAGATCATGTTCGGTGAAAAAATCACGTTCCCGAAGGTTTCTTTCCGTTTGGACTCCGTTTGATATTCCGTTTCTTCGAAACTCTGAAATAGGCAAAAAATAGCAATTCTGGGCTGGGCCTCTGGTTAATAGGTTAGTCCCAAAAGTAATATAAAAGTGGATAATAAAGCCCAATATTGTCCAAAACAGTAGATAATATAGCATGGAGCAATCAAAAATTATAGATACGTTGGAGACGTATCAGGCATCGCCAAGCTTAATTCCTGCTCCTCCTCGAGTAGGTAAATGATAAAAAAGAATTTTTGATGCGGAGTGCTACTTGGCCTAATTTAAATGTAATTCTTCTTAATTGTGGTATGAATATTCAGATTCGAAAGATTCAAGATAAAAGTTCATATTGACATAAAAATAATAATACTTCAGGCATACTAACAAAGCAATCATGTCTTCTCAAGATAACATGGCCAAAGAAAGTTATCCCTACAAAATCATATAGTATGGCTATGCTCTATCTTCACCACAGAAAGTATTTAAATCATGCACAACCCCGATGACAAGCCAAGCAATTGTTTCATACTTTTGACATTTTCAAAACTTTTTCAATCTTCACGCAATACATGAGCATGAGCCATGGATAAAGCACTATATGTGGAATAGAATGCTGGTTGTGGAGAAGACAAAAAGGGGGAAGATAGTCTCACATCAACTAGGCATATCAACGGGCTATGGAGATGCCCATTAATAGATATCAATGTGAGTGAGTAGGGATTGCCATGCAACGGATGCACTAGAGCTATTAGTATATGAAAGCTCAACAAAAGAAACTAAGTGGGTGTGCATCCAACTCGCTTGCTCACGAAGACCTAGGGCATTTTGAGGAAGCCCATCATTGGAATATACACGCCAAGTTCTATATAGAAAAATTCCCACTAGTATATGAAGGTGACAAAATGAGAGACTCTCTATCATGAAGATCATGGTGCTACTTTGAAGCACAAGTGTGGTCAAAGGATAGTAACATTGTCTCTTCTCTCTTTTTCTCTCATTTTTTTATTTGGGCCTTTTCTATTTTTTTATGGCCTCTTTTCCTCTCTTTTTTCGTCCGGAGTCTCATCCCGACTTACGGGGGAATCATAGTCTCCATCATCCTTTTCCTCACTTGGGACAATGCTCTAAAAATGAAGATCATCACACTTTTATTTTCTTACAACTCAACAATTACACCTCGATACTTAGAACAAAATATGACTCTATATGAATGCCTCCGGCGGTGTACCGGGATATGCAATGAATCAAGAGTGACATGTATGAAAGAATTATGAACGGTGGCTTTGCCACAAATACGATGTCAACTACATGATCATGCTAAGCAATATGACAATGATGGAGCGTGTCATAATAAACAGAACGGTGGAAGGTTGCATGGCAATATATCTCGGAATGGCTATGGAAATGCCATGATAGGTACTTATGGTAGCTATTTTGAGGAAGGTATATGGTGGGTGTATGATACCGGCGAAAAGTGCGCGGTATTAAAGAGGCTAGCAATGGTGGAAGGAAGAAAGTGCTTATAATCCATGGACTCAACATTAGTCATAAAGAACTCATATACTTATTGCAAAAATCTACAAGTTATCAAAGCAAAGTATTACACGCATGCTTCTAGTGGGATAGATTGGTAGGAAAAGACCATCGCTCGTCCCCGACCGCCATTCATAAGGAAGAGAATCAATAAATAAATCATGCTCCATCTTCATCACATAACGGTTCACCATACGTGTATGCTACGGGAATCACAAACTTTAACACAAGTATTCCTCAAATTCACAACTACTCAACTAGCATGACTCTAATATCACCATCTTCATATCTCAAAACAATTATTAAGCATCGAACTTCTCTTAGTATTCAACACACTCATAAGAATTTTTTTTAATATTCTTGAATACCAAGCATAGTAGAATTATTTAAGCAAATTACCATGCTATTTAAGACTCTCAAAATAATCTAAGTGAAGCATGAGAGATCAATAGTTTCTATAAAACAAATCCACCACCGTGCTCTAAAAGATATAAGTGAAGCACTAGAGCAAAACTATATAGCTCAAAAGATATAAGTGAAGCACATAGAGTATTCTAACAAATTCCAAATCATGTATGGCTCTCTCAAAAGGTGTGTACAGTAAGGATGATTGTGGTGAACTAAAAAGCAAAGACTCAAATCATACAAGACTCTCCAAGCAAAACACATATTATGTGGTGAATAAAAATATAGCTCCAAGTAAAGTTACCGATGGAAGTAGACGAAAGAGGGGATGCTTTCCGGGGCATCCCCAAGCTTTGGCTTTTTGGTGTCCTTATATTATCTTGGGGGTTCCATGGGCATCCCCAAGCTTAGGCTCTTGCCACTCCTTTTTTTGAGGGACTTGACAGTGGGAGAGAACTCCCACTGTATATTTTCATATATCTATATAAATGGGGTGTTTACATAGACATACCACACATATACATCCATCTCCACTCCTGGTGAAGCCACCAGGGGTGGGACAACTAGGCCATGGTCACTGCTTGTACACTTGTCTCTAAGTGTTTAAGGGTGGAAGAATAAAGTACAGGGCGGCTCAGCTAAGTGTGCCACAATATGAAAGGAGAGCAGCTCTACGCGTACCCTTAACCCTATGCTGCAGAAGCCCCAAATCTTCTTTGAATCGATGGTACCAAGATGCAATGCTTGGGGTTACACTTCTGAAGTGTTTATTGTTTCTTTCCTTCCACAAACTCCAGGCAGCCGTGAAGAATACTTCAATGAAAAAGGGATTGGGCCAGGTGGGTTATGTGGTTTGCAACGCATCAAACCTATTTTGAAAGTCAATCCAATGAACACCTATCTTGGCCCAACACCTTTCGCTGAACTGGCAGGTGAAGATCATATGCTTGAGGGTCTCGTCTGTATGTTGCCCACAAAGGAGACATGTGAAATCATTCCCAATGTCATAGTGCCTTCTTCTTAGCATGTCACGTGTGTTTAACCTATCGTGCAGCAGCAACCATCCAAAAACTTTAATTTTCATCGTGGAGTTTGATTTCGAAAGGAGCTGGAAGATGGGGTGAGCTGTTGCATCTCGGAAGAAGTTTTTATAGTAATCTTTTGGCTTTTATTCAGCTGTCCCCCAAGCATAGTGCCAAACGTCAGATATTGCTATAGTTGGGTGTATACAGAGTGCTGCATGTTGGACATCTCGGACCTTGTTGAGCGCACGAGCAGATAGCAGTAGGTGGAAGGTTTCATGCAGTTCAGTATTGGTCCAGAAGTCAGCGATCGTCATGTCTTCCTGCAGAGAAAATGAGAAAGCACGCGGGTGTGATGTTTGTAGCACATCATTGGACGACAGGTCTTTCTAGAGCAGCGTAGTCGAGCCATCAACTACTTGGACACGGGTGATCCCTCGATAGATGGGTGTTAATTTGAGAATGTCTTTCCACCAGAAAGATCCTACCAGATCAACCGCATGAGGCACCTGGTTAGCGTACTGATTATCCCAAAGCATAGTGACCCATGGTACGTCCAGTTTGTTATAAAACTTGTGAAGAAATTTCAGCAGGAGGGCTTCGTTGTGGATTTTGATGTTGATCACTCCTAACCCACCCTTGCATTTGGGCTTGCACACCAGTTCCCAAGCTGCTAGCGAATTGCACTTGTCACCTTGGTCGGTTTTCTTTGTCCAGAGACATCTCCTTCGAATCTTGTCAAGAATTTCAATCAGCTTCGGAGGGAACTTGAGCGTGCCCATGGCAAACACCAGGAGGGATGTGAACGATGCATTGAGCCAGGAGAGGCGGCCTCCATAGGACATCATAGCGATCGTGGCAGTGAGACGACGCTCCATTTTGCAAACTAGAGGCATGAATTCTTGAATGGTTGGTCTTGTAGTGCCAAGAGGCAGGCCAAGGTAGGTGAAAGGCATAGTGCCTACAATACAGCCGAAAACGGCAGCAAGACTAGAGGCTGCACTTGCGTCCAGGTTGATTGGTATGAGTGTTGACTTGTGAAAGTTAATTTTGAGGCCAATAGAGGATGCATAGTCCGATAGAATGTTCTTGACACGGGCAGCCTGGTACGGGCAAGCAGGCAAGACAAGGAGGGTGTCGTCCGCATATTGGATCACAAGGTAATCATTTTGCCCATTGCAGGGAAAAGGCAGGCTGATATCTCCGCGTTGATAAGCATCATTGACCGCAGCTTGTAGCAGTTCACCTGCCAGGACGAAAATGAGGGGGGACAGAGGGTCACCTTGTCGCACACCGCAACGGCAAAGGAACTGACGGCCTGGGACTCCATTAAGAAGGACGGACGAGCGTCCCAAGGAGAAGAGGCACCTGATCCAAGAGATCCACTTTTCGTTGAAGCCCATTTGCCACTTCTTGTTCCATAATCCATCAAAAGATTTCACCCAAAACTTGAAAACTTCACAACACAAAACTCAACAGAAATCTCGTGAGCTCCGTTAGCGAAAGAAAACAAAAGACCACTTCAAGGTACTGTAATGAACTTATTCTTTATTTATATTGGTGTTAAACCTACTGTATTCCAACTTCTCTATGGTTTATAAA
Organism: Triticum dicoccoides; assembly: GCF_002162155.2. Classification (NCBI taxonomy): domain Eukaryota; kingdom Viridiplantae; phylum Streptophyta; class Magnoliopsida; order Poales; family Poaceae; genus Triticum; species Triticum dicoccoides. The sequence goes on along the minus strand of NC_041390.1, from coordinate 8,976,331 downwards.
CTATTTTACTAGCCATAGATTCATCAAAATAAACAAACAACACACGAAAAACAGAATCTGTCAAAAACAGAACAGTCTGTAGTAATCTGTAACTAACGCAAACTTCTGGAACTCAAAAAAATCAGCCAAAATAGGAAGACCTAGGCAATTTATTTACTGATCAGAATCAGTTGGAATCACTATTTTATCACGTTCTGGTGATTTTTAACAATTTTTTCGTGAACAGAAAGTTTCTGGAAATTACAGCAAGATCAAATAACTATCATCCAAGAAGATCCAATAGGTTTAACTTGGCACAAACACTAATTAAAACATAAAAACACATCTAACCAGAGGCTAGATAAAATATTTATTCCTAAACAGAAGTAAAAGCAAAAAAACTAAAAATAAAATTGGGTTGCCTCCCAACAAGCGCTATCGTTTAACACCCCTAGCTAGGCATAAAAGCAATGATAGATCTAGGTATTGCGATCTTTGGTAGGCAATCCATAAGTGGCTCGCAAGATAGATTCATATGGTAATTTTATTTTCTTCCTAGGGAAGTGTTCCATGCCTTTCCTTAACAGAAATTGGAATATAATATTCCCTTCTTTCATATCAATAATTGCACCAATCATTCTAAGGAAAGGTCTACCAAGAATAATAGGACATGAAGGATTGCAATCTATATCAAGAACGATGAAATCCACGGTCACATAATTCCTATTTGCAACAATAAGAACATCATTAATTCTTCCCATAGGTTTCTTAATAGTGGAATCCGCAAGGTGCAAGTTTAGAGAGCAATCATCAAAATCACGGAAATCTAGCAAATCGCACAAAGTTTTGGGAATAGTGGAAACACTAGCGCCCAAATCACATAAAGCATAAAATTCATGATCCTTAATCTTAATTTTAATAGTTGGTTCCTACTCATCATAAATTTTTCTAGGGATAGAAACTTCCAACTCAAGTTTTTCTTCATAAGATTGCATCAAGGCATCAACGATATGTTTGGTAAAGGCTTTATTTTGACTATAAGCATGAGGAGAATTTAGCACGGATTGCAACAAGGAAATACAATCAATCAAAGAGCAATTTTCATAATTAAATTCCTTGAAATCCAAAATAGTGGGTTTAGCAACATCTAAGGTTTTGATCTCTTCAATCCCACTTTTATCAAATTTAGCATCAAGATCTAAAAACTCCGAATTTTTGGAACGCCTTCTAGGTAAAGGTGGATCATATTCAGTCTCATCATTATCAAGATTCATATTGCAAAACAAAGATTTAATAGGGGACACATCAATAACTTTTAGATCTTCATCTTGATTTTCATAGGAATTGGAAGAACACGCTTTAATAAAGGCATCTTTCGTAGCACGCATCCTAGCGGTTCTTTCTTTGCACTCATCAATGGAAATTCTCATGGCTTTGAGAGACTCATTGATATCATGCTTAGGAGGAATAGATCTAAGCTTTAAAGAATCAACATCAAGAGAAATTCTATCAACGTTCCTAGCCAATTCATCAACTTTAAGGAATTTCTCTTCAAGCAAAGCATTAAAATTCTTTTGCGAATTCATAAACTCTTTAAAACTAGTCTCAAATTCAGAGGGCATCTTGTTAAATTTCCATAAGAGTTGTTGTAGGAATTTCCATAATTATTAGAGGGGTTACTAGGATAAGGCCTAGGATTAAAGTTTCCTCTATATGCGTTGTTACCAAAATTATGCCTACCAACAAAATTCACATCCATAGATTCATTATTATTCTCAATCAAAGTAGACAAAGGCATATCATTAGGATCAGAAGAAACACTCTTAGTTGCAAATAATTTCATAAGTTCATCCATCTTTCCACTCAAAACATTAATTTCTTCTATCGCATGCACCTTTTTATTAGTATATCTTTCAGTGTGCCATTGAGAATAATTAACCATAATATTATCTAGGAGTTTAGTAGCTTCTCCTAAAGTGATTTCCATAAAAGTGCCTCCCGTGGCCGAATCTAAAAGATTTCTAGAAGCAAAATTCAATCCGGCATAAATTTTTTGTATAATCATCCACAAATTAAATCCATGAGTGGGGCAATTACGTATCATTAATTTCATCCTCTCCCAAGCTTGTGCAACATGTTCATTATAAAGTTGCTCAAAATTCATAATATCGTTTCTAAGAGAGATGATCTTAGCAGGAGGAAAATACTTAGAGATAAAAGCATCTTTGCACTTGTTCCAAGAATCAATACTATTTTTAGGTAAAGACGAAAACCAAGCTTTAGCACGATCTCTAAGCGAAAAAGGAAATAGCTTCAATTTAACAATATCATTATCAACATCCTTCTTCTTTTGCATATCACACAAGTCAACGAAGCTATTTAGATGAGTAGCGGCATCTTCACTAGGAAGCCGACGAATTGATCTTTCATGACAAGATTCAACAAAGCAGTATTGATTTCACAAGATTCAGTATTGGTAAGAGGAGCAATCGGAGTGCTAAGGAAATCATTATTGTTGGTATTGGTAAAGTCACATAATTTGGTATTATCTTGAGCCATCGTGACAAACAAGCAATCCAACACACGAGCAAAACCAAAAGCAAGCGAGAAAAAGGCAAACGGAAAAGAGAGGGCGAATAAAACAGCAAGGGTGAAGTGGGGGAGAGGAAAACGAGAGGCAAATGGCAAATAATGTAATGCGGGAGATAAGGGATTGTGATGGGTACTTGGTATGTTGACTTTTGCGTAGAGTCCCCGGCAACGGCGCCAGAAATTCTTCTTGCTACCTCTTGAGCACCGCGTTGGATTTCCTTGAAGAGGAAAGGATGATGCAGCAAAGTAGCGTAAGAATTTCCCTCAGTTTTTGAGAACCAAGGTATGAATCCAGTAGGAGGCTACGTGCGAGTCCCTCGTACCTACACAAAACAAATAACTCCTCGCAACCAACGCGATAAGGGGTTGTCAATCCCTTCACGGTCACTAACGAGAGTGAAATCTAATAGAGATGATAGATAATATTTTTGGTATTTTTGTGATAAAGATGCAAAGTAAAATAAAAAACAAAGTAAAAAGCAAAGGCAATAATAAAGTGATGGAAGATTAATATGATGAAGATAGACCCGGGGGCCATAGATTTCACTAGTGGCTTCTCTCAAGAGCATAAGTATTTTACGGTGGGTGAATGAATTACTGTTGAGCAATTGACAGAATTGAGCATAGTTATGAGAATATCTGGGTATGATCATGTATATAGGCATCACGTCCGAGACAAGTAAACCGACTCCTGCCTGCATCTACTACTATTACTCCACTCATCGACCGCTATCCAGCATGCATCTAGAGTATTAAGTTAATGAAAACAGAGTAAGGCCTTAAGCAAGATGACATGATGTAGAGGGATAAATTCATGCAATATGATAAAAACCCCATCTTGTTATCCTCGATGGCAACAATACAATACGTGCCTTGCTGCCCCTGCTGTCACTGGGAAAGGACACCGCAAGATTGAACCCAAAGCTAAGCATTTATCCCATTGCAAGAAAAACCAATCTAGTAGGCCAAACCAAACTGATAATTCGAAGAGACTTGCAAAGATAACCAATCATACATAAAAGAATTCAGAGAAGATTCAAATATTGTTCATAGATATCTTGATCATAAACCCACAATTCATTGGTCTCAACAAACACACCGCAAAAAGAAGATTACATCGAATAGATATCCACGAGAGAGGGGGAGAACATTGTATTGAGATCCAAAAAGAGAGAAGAAGCCATCTAGCTACTAACTATGGACCCGAAGGTCTGAGGTAAACTACCCACACTTCATCGGAGAGGCTATGGTGATGATGTAGAAGCTCTCCGTGATGGATGCCCCCTCCGGCGGAGCTCCGGAACAGGCCCCAAGATGGGATCTCATGGGTACAGAAGGTTGCGGCGGTGGAATTAGGTTTTTGGCTCCGTATCTGATCGTTTGTGGGTACGTAGGTATATATAGGAGGAAGGAGTACGTCGGTGGAGCAACAGGGGGCCCACGAGGGTGGGGGCGCGCCCTGGGGGGGTGGGCGCGCCCCCCTACCTCGTGCCCTCCTCGAAGCTTCCTTGACGTAGGGTCCAAGTCTCCTGGATCGTGTTCGGTGAGAAAATCACATTCCCGAAGGTTTCATTCCGTTTGGACTCCGTTTGATATTCCGTTTCTTCGAAATTCTGAAACAGAAAAAAACAACAATTCTGGGCTGGGCCTCCGGTTAATAGGTTAGTCCCAAAAGTAATATAAAAGTGGATAATAAAGCCCAATATTGTCCAAAACAGTAGATAATATAGCATGGAGCAATCAAAAATTATAGATACGTTGGAGACGTATCAAGCACCTTAATGTCTCCATTTCCGAGGAAGAGTGGTGCGGTGCAAGCGAGAAAATTCGGTGGCGTGGTGGGTGGAGAGATCATCAGTGAGGTGGATAGGAAGCATGAGGCAGAGGTGATCAAATCTGGCAGCGCTGATGTAGAAAACTGGGGTGTCGCAGGAGAGGAACGAAGGTGGGAAATTTAGGTAGGTATAAAAATATGGGTGAGAGATTAGTGGGATCATGCCAACATGGCTCATATAGGGATGGAGGTTAGAACGGAGCAAGGGATTTCCCAGGTACAACTCAGCCGTGGGATAAAATTTCAATCGATGGCTTAGGAGTGGTCTAGAGAATTGTTTCTCTACATTCTATTCTAGCATGTTTGCTGAAACACCACATGCAACCACGCTGACTCAGTATGCTCGCCGACTGGTGCTCTCATGGTACAAGCTTTTCTTCGAAGAGTGGTGCTCTCTTTTCCGGTGTCTCCTATTCCTCAATGCTTTTCAGTTTCGTGTGGTTGCATGCCCATCCTCCCGTCCCATCATCTCTGTGAGCTACGACCTTTTTTGTCTTTCTCACCCACAACTAACCTATTAGATGCCAGTAGATCGTCGAATTTGAAGCTACTTGGATGAATATGGCATGGTATATATGCAGACCGAGGTTGGTTGCTGGGTCTGTCCTTTTTTTATTTCGCATTGATTTGATACCATGACTTGGTAAAGTAGTATATGTCCCAGCATCGAAGTGACTTCTGATGCTCAACAATGGTTTGTTACATTGTCTTGTGTACCACCGGTTAGAGTGAGAGTTCATCCGTCTTTTAGGTCGAGACAACCTTTTGGCCCACTTTATTGATAAAGCAATGATACGTCTCCAAAGTATCTATAATTTATGAAGTATTCATGCCATGTTTACAACAATTTTATATGGTTTTGGTATGATTTGATTAGAACTAACCCAGACTGATGTTGTTTTCAGCAGAACTACTGTGGTGTTGTTTTTGTGCAGAAATAAATGTTCTCGTAATGGACTAAAAATTTATGGTGATGTTTATGGACCAGAAGAAACCCACAGAGCACCGGAGCTAGGCCAAAGGAGCCACAAGAGCCTGGGGGCGCTCCCCCAAGCTTGTCGCTCCCTCGCGGCCCCCTTGACGCGAGATCGACGCCAAAAATTTCTATAAATACCCAAACCTCCAGAAAGAACCCTAGATGAGAAGTTCCACCGCCGCAAGCCTCTGTATCCATGAAAACTCGATCGGGACCCTGTTCTAGCACCTTGCCAGAGAGGGAAATCATCACCGGAGGCCATCTTCATCATCCTGACACTCTCCGTGACGAGGAGGGAGTAGTTCACCCTCAGGACTGAGGATATGTACTAATAGCTATGTGTTTGATCTCTCTCTCTCTCTCTCTCTCTCTCTCTCTTGTGTTCTTGACTTGGCAAGATCTTGATGTACCGCAAGCTTTATTAATATAGTTGGATCATATGGCGTTTCTCCCTCTCTATCTTGTTGTGACGAATTGAGGTTTTACCTTTGAGATTTCACTATTATTGGATTGAATACTTTTATGGACTTGAGAACACTCGATGTATGTCTTGCATATGAATACCCGTGGTGACAATGGGCTATTATATTGATTCACTTGATGTATGTTTTGGCACTCAACTCACGGATTCCCAAGGTGACATTGGGGTAATCTATACATAGGGGTTGATGCATGTTTTCGTCCTACTTTCTCTGGTAGAAATCTTGGTACACTCTTTGAAGTTCTTTGTGTTGGATTGAATATTATGAATATGAAGTTGTGTGATGCATATCGTATAATCAACTCAAGGATAGTTGTGGTGACATTGGAGTGTCTAGGTGACATTAGAGTTGGTTGATATGTATCATATGGTGTTATTTTAGTACGAACTCTAGTGCTGTTTGTGACACTTATACGAATAGCTCAATAGTAATCAGAAAGGATAACTTTGAGGTGGTTTCATACCCTACAAACATTTTCTTCTTATATCCTCTGCTAGATAAGAACTTTGGAGTGCTGTTTGTCGCATGTTGAGGGATTGTTATATGATTCAATTATGTTAGCACTATTGAGAGATTGCACTAGTGAAAGTATGAACCCTAGGCCTTGTTTCTAGGCATTGCAATACCATTTGTGCTTCGTTTTATCACTTGCTCTTTTTTCAGGTCACAAAAACCTATATCTACTATCCATACTACACTTGTATCACCAACTCTTCACTGAACTAGTGCACCTATACAATTTACCATCGTGTTGGGTGTGTTGGGGACTGTCGGTGTCAAAACCGGTGGATCTCGGGTAGGGGGTCCCGAACTGTGCGTCAAGGCCGGATGGTAACAAGAGACAAGGGACACGATGTTTTTATCCAGATTCGGGCCCTCTCGATGGAGGTAATACCCTACTCCTGCTTGATTAATATTGATGATATGGGTAGTACAAGAGTAGATCTACCACGAGATCAAGGAGGCTAAAACCCTAGAAGCTAGCCTATGGTATGATTGTTGTATGATGGAGTTGTCCTACGGACTAGAACCCTCCGGTTTATATAGACACCGGATAGGGTTAGGGTTACATAGAGTCGGTTACACTGGTAGGAGATCTTGAATATCCGCATCGCCAAGCTTGCCTTCCACGCCAAGGAAAGTCCCATCCGGACACAGGACGAAGTCTTCAATCTTGTATCTTCATAGTCCTGGAGTCCGGCTGAAAGTATAGTCCGGCTACCCGAACACCCCCTAATCTAGGACTCCCTCAGTAGCTCCTGAACCAGGCTTCAATGACGACGAGTCCAGCGCGCAGATTGTCTTCGGCATTGCAAGGCGGGTTCCTCCTCCTAGTTCTTCATAGAAGATTGTAAACACCAAGAATAGTGTCCGGCTCTGCAAAATAAGTTTCCACATATTGCCATAGAGAGAATAATATTAACACAAATCAAATCTGCTGACGTATTCCGCAGTGCGTCATAACACTACGGCCAAGTCCTTTACTCGAATCATTTTCACTTTTCCACCTCAGCACGGTTTGTGAGGCGGTTTCCTTGGCACGTCTTGTCAAAGCAGAGATCGTGTCCCCCCTTTCACGGGATTCTCATCAATACGGACGTGGGTAACCCAACCGCGCCATTTATCACGGCGCTTGGGAGGCAAGCGAGTTTTACTAGGCTGGTGGGGACGCACAACCGCATCCGCCCATATAAGGGGATAAGGATCCACCTTTTTACCTACTCCTTCTTCCCCCTTTGCCTATCCTGCGCACTCAAGCTCCAGCGCCCAAGCCCGCACTTCCCACCTCAACCTTCTCCAGCAATGTCCGGAGCGGGAGGCAAGTGGATGGTCTCCTCCGTCACGGAGGGACAAGTCAAAAAGCTAAGGAAGGCCGGATACTTGTCTAATGACATCGCGCACCGGCTTCCCGAAAAGGGGCAGCTTCTCCCCACCCCAAGGCCCCATGAGAGGGTAGTATTTCTTCCCCACTTCCTCCGCGGACTGGGTTTTCCACTCCTCCCATTTGTCCGGGGACTCATGTTCTACTACGGCCTGGATTTCCACGATCTCTCCCCGAACTTCATCCTCAACATCTCGGCGTTTATCGTCGTGTGCGAGGCTTTCCTCCGTGTCCGCCCCCATTTCGGCCTCTGGCTCAAGACCTTCAACGTCAAGCCCAAGGTGGTGCGCGGCAGCCAGGCGGACTGCGGAGGCGCCATGGCGGGCAAGATGGCCAACGTCCTATGGTTCCAGGGCTCCTTCGTGGAGACCCTAAAGGGGTGGCAATCCGGGTGGGTTTACATCACCGAGCCACGCGATCTAAAATGGATCACAGCCCCCGAGTTCCGATCTGGACCCCCCACGCGGCTTATGTCTTGGAAAGAGACGGGCCTGTCGTGGGGTGATGAAAAAGAGGTGACTGGACTGCAAACATGCATCCAGTCCCTGGTGAACAAGCCAATCAGGCTCGTCAATGTAGTCCAGGTTATGCTCGTCCGCCGGATCCTCCCATGCCAACAACGGGATTTTAATCTGTGGGAGTTCAATCTGGCGCAGCACCGAACCCTTAACAGGCTCTTCGACACGACGTACGAAGATGCCTGGAAGGTGCTATTCAAAGGCGCCGAGGCTCCCGCACCCGCTTCTGAGGACCGCGGATATAGCTCGCAGTGTCACGCTAGCGAGGTAAGCTATTTTTACCTTTTACAGGATGTTAAATTTTTTCATAGTTTGACTCTATGCGGGATCTAAACTCCCTTACCTTTGACAGGCTTGGCAGGCGATATCCGGACCGATTAACTGTCCGGCTCCCTTGCCTGAAGACCCAGCCCCTGCTCTCCTAGTGAAGCTGCTGGTTCCGGCGCCTTATGTGGTGCCAGAGAAGAAGGCCAAGAAGAAGAAGGCCACGGGGACTCGAAAGAGTGCCCGTAATGTGGTGGTGTCGGACTCGTCATCCGACGAGTCTGAGACGCTCTCCTCCCATGAGAACGAGGAGGAGGAAGAAGAAACCTCTCCCCCTCCAGCGGGGGGAGGAAAGAAAAGGAAGGCCGCCCCAACGGGGGAGGCCTAAGGGTCCAAGAAGAGGAAGACCCCTCCGCCGGAGTACTCCCCCGACGCCGAAGAGGACGAAGAGGAGTGGCCAGACAGGGCCAAGCGTCCGGCGAGATCGTAAGTGCGGATATCAGAGTAACTCATGACGTTCCTTTATCGCACAACTTTCCCTAATGTCGAACATAATTATGGAGCCCGCCCCGGGCCGAACTCAACGAGTCATCGAGCGGCTCCCTAGATTCATCAGACGTGAACTCAGTTCCGCCCGCTGTCTCCCCCCGCACTGCGGACGACGCCGAAGTGGCGTCGCAACAAGCTCCGGGGTAGGAGGAGGTGGTCCTGGAGGAGCCGCAAGGCAACCTCCCGGACTCCAGGAGTAAAGGGGATAAGACCCCCCAGGGCTCCAAGTCCGGCTTAGAGCCGGACACCGTGCCAGATTCTTCAACAGTTCCGGACCGTGGCAGGCGAACTCCTTCCAAGAGGAGCAAGCCTTCTGAGCCGGCAGCCTCCGTCCAACCGGAGGCGCCGGACAATCTGCTGGAGGTGCTTGACGGCGCCTCCATCGACGAGGAGCACCGTACTATTATGAGTACGGTGATCCAGAGGGTTCAGTCTGCCAAGAGCGGACTGACTGAAGCTTGCGCTAGCCTTCTAACAGGCTTCGAGGTAAGTAAAAATATGTAAAATATTACCGCATAGACAATAGCCCCTGATGCTCTGTTTGGCGTTCGGAAAGAAAAGCCGAATAGAGGATCTATTAAATTTCGCAGGAGTCTAACAATAAAGAGTCAATATGCGTATGCAGGCTTCACTGCTATCCACCGCCGCACTAACTGCGGAGGTGGGTGTCCTGAAACAGGACCTCGAGCGGACCGAGCAAGAACTCGGCCTTGCCAAGCGGCAGCTTGAGGAGAAAGAAGGTAAGAAATACCTTATAGAAAAAGTGCCTATAGAAAGGCGTGATTGCAAAAAATAACAGGATTGTACTGCTTATTGTAGGGGCCACGACAGAGGTGGCGACCCTCAAGTAGTCGCTGTCTGAGGCCGAAAAGAAAGCGGCCGCGGAGCGCACCGAGCAAGAGAAACTTGGGGCCCAGGTCGGCGAGGTGCAGCAGGAGCTTCAGACTCTCATGAAAAAACATGAGAGTTTGGAGCTTGAGTCAAAGACGCAAGCGTCCGAGATCGCGGTGGCCCTTGATACTGCCATGTCCGCCAAGGCCGAAGCCCAAAAGGCTCTCCAAGAGTTGGAGGAGATGAAGAAGATAGCAGTGGGTAAGGCATTCTTTATGCAAAGCAGAAATATAAAAGTAAACTACTTGTTGCTTACCCGAATCCGGAGCTCTCCAGGGGCATTCGCAGATCTTCCCCGTAGCGTATCCGACGCCGCCGCATTCTACCGAGCTGAAGAGGGCAGCTCGACGGAGAAGGTGTTCTGGTCTCAGTATGCTGAGGCCGTACACCCTGTGTCCTTGAGCGACCAGCTGAAACAGCCGGTCGAGCTCCACAAGGCGGCCGAACAGGCCATGAAGGGCTTCATAGTTCGGCTGTGGCCCGAAGAGGCCCTGCCTGGGAGCTACTTCGGGCTGGTGCGGTGGCTGGTGGAGGCTTGTCCAAGGCTCGAGGTCATCAAGCGCTCCCTCTGCATCGAAGGTGCTCGTAGGGCCCTTGCCCGTGCAAAGGTGCATTGTGATAAGCTGGACGGTGAGAAGCTTGTGAAGGACGGGCCGCCACCGGGGAAGCAGCATCGCAAGCCCGAGAACTACTACAAGGATGTGCTTGCGGGTGCACGCCTTGTGGCGGATGAATGTACCAAAGATGTAATTTTTGAATGAACTCGCTCGTGTTTTATCCTGTGCGTTGAAAACTTGTTCATATGCGCTAAGCAATGCTTGTTGAATTTAAAATATTACTTTCTATGCGGCCCTTTATGAAAAAATTGAGAGATGGCCAGTCGTCGGCTTCTGCCCCCATGCCACTAGTGCTAGGGTGTTCGGGATAAACCTGAGCGCTCTTTTTCCCATAGTTGGGTCCTTCGAGGGAGGCGCTCAGCACAACGAACCAGGCAATCAGACTATAATGCTTGAACACTCTCACTTAGCCATAGAACTCTATAATTTTAAATTTCGGCGAAGCCCCTAGTTCGGAAGACCGAGTTCGGGGCGCTATCCACGCCTTGGCCGGACAAAGTCGGCTCCTCGCTCGAAGCGGCATAAGTCTTTAGGGACTCGAAAAACCTCCTGAACAGCGACCGGTCTCTCGCCTCATCATGACAGTCAGTTTTAGCTTTCTCCATTGAGGTGCTTAACCCAGCTCAACTGGGGCACAATCGCAGTGGTTCTCCTAGTGCTACCTTAGCCGATATAGCGGAACGTAAGGCACCAAAGCATAGGAGCCAGGCAAACCCAACTATTGACCCAAATCATGATTCGGAGCCGATGCATATAGTGCTATAAGTTCGGGGTGCCGCACTTGTGAAAGTGTACGGACTTCTCACGCCATATTGAGGGGTATTGAAGCCCCTGGCGTGTTTGCCATACCATGGTGTACGGCTGCAACATGTCATTTAATAAACATATATATGAAGAGAGGATAATGCAAAAAATAGACAAAAAGCTATGCATTGTTTTATAGAGAGGCTGCTTATCGGAGCAGAACGATACAAGTGGTATGATAAGCAAAAGATATTGGACTATTTAACATGTCCTGGCCAGGGGCAGGCCGCGGAATTGTATTTAAAATAGGTATACTGCTCGTAATAGAGACCACCTGGGAGTTCCATAATGCGGCATGGCTTGTCTGCCTCCTTGGATCTTGCATCGCTTGTGCGGCAGTTGAATTGCCGAACAGGTCGTCCGGAATATGCAGTCCTGAAAGTAAGATAAAATTAAAAAAGGAATTCAGCAGCCCCTTGTATGTTTTAAGCCGTATTTTGTGCTTGGCGTGATTGTGCCCTTTCCCCTGCGCCCATGGTATTTCAAGAGCGTAGTTATGTACGCGAGGCACTGGTTTCGCTATGTCGCGAGGGCTGGGGTTGGGGCCGCATTGCTACGCCTGCTCAGAATGTGCCAATCGGTCTTGTTGTAGGTTACTCCGGGCGCGCTTGGCAGTGTCTGGCTTTTTAACGGCCGGACTGGAGAATTGCCTAAGAAGGCTGCTTTGTACTTCCGCTGCGAGGGCCGCCGTGTGTTCCTCCGTAAGGAGGGAACGTTCGGTGTTTCCGTTAACCGTAATTATTCCTCGAGGGCCTGGCATCTTGAGCTTGAGATATGCGTAGTGCGGCACCGCATTGAACTTTGCAAATGCGGTTCGTCCGAGCAGGGCGTGATAGCCACTGCGAAACGAGACTATATCGAAGATTAATTCTTCGCTTCGGAAATTGTCCGGAGATCCGAAGACCACTTCAAGTGTTACCGAGCCTGTACAGTTGGCCTCTACACCTGGTATAACGCCTTTAAAGGTCGTTTTTGTGGGCTTAATCCTCGAGGGATCTATTCCCATTTTCCGCACTGTATCCTGGTAAAGCAGGTTCAGGCTACTTCCGCCGTCCATTAGGACTCTTGTGAGATGAAATCCGTTGATGATTGGGTCGAGAACCAATGCGGCGAAGCCGCCATGACGGATGCTAGTGGGGTGGTCCCTTCGATCAAAAGTGATCGGGTAGGAGGACCATGGGTTGAATTTTGGGGCGACTGGCTCCATCGCGTATACGTCCCGTAGCGCACGCTTCCGCTCCCTCTTGGGAATGTGGGTTGCGTATATCATGTTCACCGTCCGCATTTGTGGGGGAAAACCCTTCTGTCCACTGTTGTTCGGCGGCCTGGGCTCCTCCTCGTCATCGCTATGCAGCCCCTTGTCTTTATTTTCGGCTCTTAGCTTGCCTGCCTGCTTGAACACCCAACAATCCCTGTTGGTGTGATTGGCTGGCCTTTCGGGGGTGGCATGTATCTGGCACAAGCGGTCGAGTATTCGGTCCAAACTGGACGGGCCCTGAGTATTCTTTCTGAATGGCTTTTTCCGCTGACCGGATTTATAGCCTCTGAATCCGGCATTGTCTGCCGTGTCTTCATTGCTGTCGCTGCTAACGCGGCGCTTTTGCTTATTCCGACGTGTCCTGCCACTTTTGTCCTTGGTATCCGAATTACCATGGTTCTTTGCTAAGTTGTTACTACAAGCTAGCCAGCTGTCTTCTCCTGCCAAAAAGCGGGCCATGAGTATCGTGAGGGCTGCCATGGATTTCGGCTTTTCCTGTCTCAGGTGCCGGGCGAGCCACTCGTCACGGATATTATGCTTGAAGGCAGCTAGGGCCTCTGCATTCGGACAGTCGACTATCTGGTTTTTCTTTGTTAGGAACCGTGTCCAGAATTGCCTTGCCGATTCCTCTGGCTGCTGAATTATGTGGCTTAAATCGTCGGCATCCGGTGGTCGCAAGTGTCACATCCCTGGTCCTGTCATGCACTAGGCTAGACCTCAGGTGTGCATCATGTTTAAATTCAAATGAAATTTGAATTGGGGAATTTTCAAAGCCTCAGAATCCTTTTAAAAATGATCAAGATAAAATCGCTTCAAATAAGTCCAAGAAAATGTTCCTGTTATCCTCTGGAAATATTGGCAAGAGGTAAAATCCAAACCAATATTTTTGGTGTCTCAGAAACATTTAATTTGGGCATTTGAATTAAATCAATAATTATTTGAATTGGATTTGTATCTACTATTAAATAAATATAGGTCCAATAATTCTGAAATATTTGGTGGAGCATTGTTTTAATTCTTTTAGCTCCTAAAAATGTTGTCAGAAGCAAAATAAATTGAATTGGTTTCAAAACCAAATTCAAAACAAACCTGCAAAATAGAAAACTGAAATAATTAGAAAAAGACAGAGAGAGAAGGGAATTACCTGGCGCCACTTACCTGGCCCAGCTGGCCAGCCCATCTGGCCGGCCCAGCCCACCTCCTCCTCCCCCTTGTCCTCTTCCTCCTCTGCCAGGAGGACGGGCACCGCACGCACGCGCGCACGCGGAGGCCTCCACTTCCTGCTTCGCCGTGGCAGCCTCCCCGACTCCCTCGCGACGCCACGGAGACGCCCTCGACCCCCTCGACCGCCTCTCTCTCTCTGGACCCCCTCTCTCCCTCCCCTGACTCTCTTCCCCGAGCCACCCGAGAGTCGCCGTCGCTGCCGCTTGCCATAGCCACGGCCACCGACCACCACTCGCCTCGCCGACCAATCCAGAAGGACCGCATCGTCGTCCTCCTCGTCCACCCCGAGCCAAGCAACCAGGGGAGCGCTGCATCGCCGCCCCGGACGTCTTCTCCAACCTCGGTGCCGGCGATCTCCGTCGCTTGATTCGCCACGTCCAGAGCCTCCCCGGCCCCGCCGTCTGCACCGTCTGACTCGCCGTGAGCCACTTACCTTATCCCCTAACTCCTTGTGCTCGCCCCCGTGCTATAGCGCCGTTCCCCACGAGCCCGAAAGCTCACCGCCGCCGGCCATGCCGCCGTCGTGGCTACAGACGCCGTAGCTCGTGCCTGGGCGCGTCATAGCACTCGGTTTGCTCCCAGGAGCCCGTAGCGCCCACCAGCCCCTCCTCCCATGCACCATAGCGTCAACCCCGCACTCACCCGAACTCCGGCGCCGCCGCGAGCGCACTTCCGGCGAGCTCCGGCGCCCCCGCCACCACCCTCCTGCTCCTTTGGATACGGGAGAGCACGGGCTACGCCCCGGTGGTCTCCGCGAGTCCAGCCGCCGCCTGTAGCTCAAGTCCGGCGAGCCTCCGTCGTTGTTTAGGTCGCCGGCGGGTTAACTCCGGCCGTGCCGACGTGGCACCGTAATTAGTGGCTAATGATGCCACTAACTAACCCCCCCCCTCTCACTGACTACTGGGGCCACGCCCCTAACTAACACTAGTTTAATTTCTGTTTAATATTATCTAATCACTGTGGACCCACACGTCAGAGTTGACCATGATGACGTGGATGTTGACCTGACCCCACCTGTCAGCGAGCTAAACAGCCCTGGGTCACTGACCAGTGGACCCCACTGGTCAGGTTTGACCTGGAGGCGCCCTGTTGACCTGCTGACGTCATGATGATGTCAGGCTGACGCAATAAGTATTTTCTGGAATTTAAATAATCTTAAATGATTTAATAATTCCAGAAAATGCCTAAAACTTCTAAAAATCATAGAAAATTAACCGTAACTCCAAATTAAATAATTTATATATGAAAAATTATCAGAAAAATTCAAGGAATCCATCTGTACCATTTTCATGCATGTTAGAACAACTTATATGTGCTGTTTAGCACAGATCAATTAAATGGCATTTGAATAATCACATATGGAGTTTGAATTTGAATCTTGTATTCAAACCAACTTCATTTAATCTGTTGCTAGTTGCATTAGCTCAAAACACATTCATTTTGCCATGTCATGATCATGCATCATATTATGCATTGCATTGATTGTGTTCCCTTCTGTGTTGCCGGTGTTGTTCCCCCTCGGTAGACGTTGTACCGATGATGTGATCGTTGACACTGATGAAGACTCAGTGTTATCTTCAGAAGTGCCAGGCAAGCAAAACCCCCTTGTTCATTCCGATACAATCCTACTCTCTCGCTCCTGCTCTCTTTTACTGCATTAGGACAACACCGATTCATCTGTTACTTGCTGCGGTAGCTGAACCCCTTTGTCCTTTGCATGACCTGTCATTGCCACAGTAAATAGATGAAACCCACTAGCATGAGTAGGAGTTGTTTGAGCCCTGATGTGCCTACTCATTCATGTTTGTTTGTCATGCCTGCTATTGCTTAGAGTTGAGTCAGGTCTGATTCATCGGGGATGAATCAGAGGCGTGTGAACCTGTCCTACTGTGTGTGAGCTAAGTGTGTGAACACGATTTGGTAAAGGTAGCGGTGAGAGGCCATGTAGGAGTACATGGTGGGTTGTCTCATTGCAGCCGTCCTCAGGAACTGAGTTCTGTGTTTGTGATCCATGATTCAGCTACTACCACGCATTGGGCCCGAAACCAATGGACCCTCTCGGCTTCTTGATCACCCTTGTCCTCTGTCCAGGAGTTGCAAGTAGTTTCTGGTGTTTGTAGTATGCTGGAGGCCGTGCGCAGCGCTGACCGTAGGGGTGGGCTATGATGCGGTAGGCACGTGGCCGGGTAAACCGGGCACCCGTTTGGTGTCACGGAACCCTGTACACATCGTTTGGGGCTGTGAGCGAAACTCCGGCCGGATCTCCTCATGGATGGAACCCGAATAGGCGATAAACCTGGACTAGAGACTTGAGTGTTTAGGCAGGTCGTGGCCGACACCCACGTTGGGCTTCCGCTTGAAGGTTGCCGAGTACATGTCGTGTAAACGGCGGTAAGTGGTGAGAGCGTGTGTGAAGAAGTACACCCCTGCAGGGTTAACCTAATCTATTCGAATAGCCGTGTCCGCGGAAAAGGACTTCTGGGTTGCTTATATCAGTTCATAGACAAGTGAAAGTGGATACTCTAAAATACGCAAGATAAGCGTGAGTGCTATGGATGGCGTTCTCGTAGGGAGACGGGAGCGGATCCATAGTGGTGTATTGATATGGTGAATATGTGGACTCGTGTGCGCCACCTCAAAAAAGTTACTCGCAGTCGTAGTTCAGGATAGCCACCGAGTCAAAGCTGGCTTGCTGCAGTTAAACCCCACCATCCCCTTTGTTGATAATGATGCATACGTAGATAGTTCTGATGTAAGTCTTGCTGGGTACATTTGTACTCACGTTTGCCTATTTTATGTTTTTGCAGAGAGACTTCAGTCTCACTAGTATTTCCGCGTGGTCTTCGACGTTTAGCTTGTTACCTCAGCTACGATCTTGTGCCTCGGCAGGATTTGGTAGATAGTCAGGCTTCTCAGCCTTTTTCATTTATAGATGTCTGTACTCAGACATGATAGCTTCCGTTTGTGCTTGATTTGTATGCTCTGAATGTTGGGTCATGAGACCCATGTTTGTAATATCTCGCTCCTCGGAGCCTATTGAATAGATTACTTGAGTCATAGAGTCATGTTGTGATGCCATGTTGTATTTGCACATATCGAGCATATTGTGTGTATGTTATTGAAATGCTTGGTATGTGTGGGATCTGACCATCTAGTTGTTTATCTTTAGTAGCCTCTCTTACGGGGAAATGTCTCCTAGTGTTTCCACCGAGCCATGGTAGCTTGCTACTGCTCCGGAACACTTAGGCTGGCCGTCATGTGTCCTTCTTCGTTCCTGTGTCTGTCCCTTCGGGGAAATGTCACGCGGTGAATACCGGAGTCCTGTTAGCCCGCTACAGCCCGGTTCATCGGAGTCCTGCTAGCCCAGTGCTACAGCCTGGATTCACTCGCTGATGACCGACACGTTCGATGCTGGGTCATGGATGCCTGTCCCTGTAAGTCTGTGCCGCTTTGGGTTTACGACTAGCCATGTCAGCCCGGGCTCCTTATCATATGGATGCTAGCGACACTGTCATATACGTGTGCCAAAAGGCGCAAACGGTCCCGGGCAAAGGTAAGGCGACACCCGTGGGAATACCGTGCGTGAGGCCGCAAAGTGATATGAGGTGTTACATGCTAGATCGATGTGGCATTGAGTCGGGGTCCTGACAGCGTTGGTATCAGAGCTTGACTGCCTGTAGGATTACCAAGCCAAACTGGTCGAAGTTGAGTCTAGAAATTCTTTAGTTATATAAGGGAATTGATTGTGGGATGGAACGTAAGGCTCTTTTTACTCCTTATACCTTATGCCTTCTGATCTGAGTCATCTTATCTTTCCTGCGGGGATTAAGAACTAGGCTATCTTTTCTTTCTATCAGGATCACGTGTTACTAAACCGTAGACTTATAGATTGTTGGACTTAAGCCTCGTTTCAGTTCCTAGTACTTCTGTATGTTAATTATTGATCTCGAGACCTTGATATTGTGCTTCTGAGTGGTTATGCCACCATTTTTGTGAATGTCTCAAATCTTTTCTGAGCATTTACAGCCGTTATGCTGTCCGAGTCATTTCAGGTTTCTAAATAGTCTGATGCATTTGCAAAATCCTTTCCCTCTGGTTTCGATGTTCCTTTATGCCAGCTCAATCACACTAATTGTTGAGTTGAGGTATTCTATTGCCTTGACCTTATGTTGGAGTTACTATTATGACCCTAGGTGTCTCAGGGGATCATCTAGTAGTCTAGCCATGATTTATGTTCCAGTGTGATGACTCTGGCCGTCATTATCGAAAGCATCCCGTGATGCCATTTAGTAGTAGGTATTCTATCCCTGGGTTTTGAACCCGAGATTCACCCTACTTGCTTCATGTTGATAGCTTTGCTCGTTCCTTTAGGTTATTAGTAACCTTTGCATTAGTCCTCGATGTTCGTGGTATTCCTTTCTTCCAAATACTATGAACCGCTTATGGCAGATGTTCCTCGCTGATCGAAAGATCACAATCAGAGTGCTCTTGATGGGTTCTCGATTCTACATTGTGACTGTGCCAGTTCTACCTTTCTGCATGGGTTATCCGGAAGAGATATGTTGAACTTGGTTCGACATACTAATCTATGCATCCACAACTCAGAAAATTATATGTTCCTTTGAGTTGTTCTCTTTAGTTGCATTCCGACCCTCGTCTATCAATTGATAGTCAAGAGTATGCGTGCGTTCGTTTATCGATGCCTATTACTCTTGTGGTCCGTCAAGCCATTCTATCGCAGAATGACTAGGAGAAACAAACTCCAGTACCTCTTCCATATCTAGGATTGGGTCAAAGCAATTGTGCTCCGCAGATCAAAATGCCAGCCCAGCTTTTGATTCTGTTCTACCCTGAAGTATTACCGTCTTTATGTCAGGATTTTCATGAGGATTGCACCGGCTCTTGTGAATTCTTGATGTAGTGATACTTCTCGCCATCATTATTCATCCCTCGGTTCCGTGTTGTCGCAACCGGAATGCCGACAAGTGAATCGTGATGTGTGAATTCAATACTCCTAGCAACCTTGTTGCTTGGTAGTTAATGGACAATAATTTCATTCTTAGCGTGTTTGTTTTGAATCATCATTCTAAGGTTGATCATGCTACCTAGTCCTTATTTCTGGTGCACTCCTCGATCGATGAGTTAGGATTTTTTCAAATCCTTGCTCTATTGATCATATCGTCTTGCCCTGAAAAGCAAGATTGTTCTCAAGCTTAGTAACATACCGGTGGTTTGTGATTTTCCGAAGATCTTCTCGGAAGTATTACCAGGTTGTCACCTGACCGCTGTGTTGAGCTTGTGATCAAGTTGGGTTCTTGTGAACCACCCTCTCTCCAAGATCGGTGTTAGATATCCCTGAGCTAGTTGGTTAAGCTAGACAACAACTTGGAGAATTGGAAGATAAAAGCTTTCCTGACTTAATTCGTTCCAAAGGGATATTCTTGTGTAGTGTGTGTTGAAGAAAGATGATATCTTCATCGATTGGTCCTTGTGATCAGTTGCTGGACCTATTGTCTTATCAATCCTTTGATTTGAGTGTGGGCTATCGTCAAATCAAATCAGTACCAACGATGCTCGTAATGTTGTCTTAATTGTGGTTGATCCCTCGAGCATACACCATTACATCTTTGGTCTGACCAATGTTATCACCGTGTTCACTTAACTATGGAATTCCTTTTAATAGGAAACCTAGATGAATTGTTGTTGAGCCCATTGACAACATCCTTATCTCCTCCATGATTTTGTTGAACATTAAGTTAGTGTTGGAAACTTTTGAAGGCATTTGTTCATGCTAGCTCATGAAGCATATGTTTGGATGAAGGTAGTGACTTCCTCTAGTTCATGTGCATTTGATGCAAGTTGCCGCCGTGATTTTGAGAAAGTTAGTTTTGCTTCCTCTGGAATCATCCCAAGTCAGTCATGCATATGTGCGAAGTATTCTATGGTTTGGAGACTTGCAACCTTCATTCCATATGTGTTCCGAGCACACCAAGCCACTGATTGATTTGTTCAAGGAGAAGAAGTTCCTTCATAAGAGCTAATCCGGACTTATGTAAGGACTTCGATACCCTCGTTGATGGTTCCCCCTCCTGAACTCGGTAGTGTTTTATTATAAGACTACTTTGTGGTCATGCTTGTCTTGGACATCGTGTTCACAGGTTGTAGCAGAACCAGCTCATGTTTTGGAGCTTGCTATCGTAGTTCATTTCCTGAGAATCTCGCAACGTCATCTCGTCGATTTGTGTTGCAAACTTTCATTTTTCTTCCTAGACTCGATGAGTCTGGAATGTCCTGACACCAACCAGATCTGAATCTCAGGCAGATATGATGGTTTGGAACATTTCCCAAGAACTATAATATTGGTCCCTCGATAACCGGTAAAGTGGATGTCGTGGCCAACACACCCAGCCGGAAGACCTATTATTGCAGTATCTTGTTTGAGGAAGTTGGCCACCTCCCCATAAGGACTTCGTAGGATTTACCCCCTAGCTATGCCTTATGATTTTAGTGTTTCCGAAGTACGACCTTTACCTGATGTTCTAGATACCAGACCATTTCAAGGAATGGGATACGCTAGTACATCAAGGAGAACATTAGAAGCGGAGTGCTAAATGTCTCTCGGTCGATCATCCAGATTTTGTTTCCTTGGCCTTGCTAAGGTGAAATCTGAGAAGGTGTTATCTTCCTTTGCATCTGCATCATCCATCATTAGCCGTCATGGTAGTATGTTGTGTTGCCAGGATCCTTGACACGGATGTTGGTAAAACCTTGATGATTGTGGAAACGCTCAAGTTCTTGAGAGCACGCACAAGCGCTAGGTGTTATCATCGACACTAATTGGGATGCTCTCAGTTCCCTCGTCAATGCTATGACCTTTTCAAACAGTGAATTCACTCTCTATTGTTGGGTTCTTCCCCAGTTACCAGAATCATTCCCAGCATTTGCATTCTGTTCCCAGCTTGCACCGCCATTGTGCCATTCTACCATGGGTCTCTTCCATTTCCGGTGGTAAGCAAATTCATCCATTACGTTGTCTTCAACAAGGTAATCCACATCATCCAAGTCCGAGTATGCCATTCTACCGACCCCCCTCCAAACGATCGCTGGAGAATTGCCTTAGGCTGGTATAAAGAGTTTCAATGATCTTTGAATCATAGGTAATTCTTTTTGCCACTTAAGGAAATAATCTACGAATCACCCTCCTCCAGGATGTTTCGTCGTGGTATCGTAGCAACTCAACTCCTCACTATGTGGACAATCGTTTACCACCTTTTTAAGTGTGGAATTGTTGTCTACCTAGTGAACCTTCGTCATCCGTTTCTTTCCACCCCTCTTGACGTGTATCTCGTGTCTCAACCCGAGAGATGGTCCTATGTCTCATTCCGTGAGTTGTTCGATCTTCGAGAAGATCGACCCTTCTAGAGTCTCCTTCCCCTCTCGTTGTCATGTTAGTTGGAGTTCTCAGAGGAAGACGTCGAGACAAAGATGGTGATCGAAACAACGTTCCTATGAAGTGCAACCTGGATCGTGAAGATTGTGCTAGTTTGCGTTCCCCCTTCACCTTACCCTAAGCTTGAATCTCGGGACGAGATTTTTGTTTAGTGGGGGTGAGTTGTCACATCCCTGGTCCTGTCATGCACTAGGCTAGACCTCAGGTGTGCATCATGTTTAAATTCAAATGAAATTTGAATTGGGGAATTTTCAAAGCCTCAGAATCCTTTTAAAAATGATCAAGATAAAATCGCTTCAAATAAGTCCAAGAAAATGTTCCTGTTATCCTCTGGAAATATTGGCAAGAGGTAAAATCCAAACCAATATTTTTGGTGTCTCAGAAACATTTAATTTGGGCATTTGAATTAAATCAATAATTATTTGAATTGGATTTGTATCTACTATTAAATAAATATAGGTCCAATAATTCTGAAATATTTGGTGGAGCATTGTTTTAATTCTTTTAGCTCCTAAAAATATTGTCAGAAGCAAAATAAATTGAATTGGTTTCAAAACCAAATTCAAAACAAACCTGCAAAATAGAAAACTGAAATAATTAGAAAAAGACAGAGAGAGAAGGGAATTACCTGGCGCCACTTACCTGGCCCAGCTGGCCAGCCCATCTGGCCGGCCCAGCCCACCTCCTCCTCCCCCTTGTCCTCTTCCTCCTCTGCCAGGAGGACGGACACCGCACGCACGCGCGCACGCGGAGGCCTCCACCTCCTGCTTCGCCGTGGCAGCCTCCCCGACTCCCTCGCGACGCCACGGAGACGCCCTCGACCCCCTCGACCGCCTCTCTCTCTCTGGACCCCCTCTCTCTCTCCCCTGACTCTCTTCCCCGAGCCACCCGAGAGTCGCCGTCGCCGCCGCTTGCCATAGCCACGGCCACCGACCACCACTCGCCTCGCCGACCAATCCAGAAGGACCGCATCGTCGTCCTCCTCGTCCACCCCGAGCCAAGCAACCAGGGGAGCGCTGCATCGCCGCCCCGGACGTCTTCTCCAACCTCGGTGCCGGCGATCTCCGTCGCTTGATTCGCCACGTCCAGAGCCTCCCCGGCCCCGCCGTCTGCACCGTCTGACTCGCCGTGAGCCACTTACCTTATCCCCTAACTCCTTGTGCTCGCCCCCGTGCTGTAGCGCCGTTCCCCACGAGCCCGAAAGCTCACCGCCGCCGGCCATGCCGCCGTCGTGGCTACAGACGCCGTAGCTCGTGCCTGGGCGCGTCATAGCACTCGGTTTGCTCCCAGGAGCCCGTAGCGCCCACCAGCCCCTCCTCCCATGCACCATAGCGTCAACCCCGCACTCACCCGAACTCCGGCGCCGCCGCGAGCGCACTTCCGGCGAGCTCCGGCGCCCCCGCCACCACCCTCCTGCTCCTTTGGATACGGGAGAGCACGGGCTACGCCCCGGTGGTCTCCGCGAGTCCAGCCGCCGCCTGTAGCTCAAGTCCGGCGAGCCTCCGTCGTTGTTTAGGTCGCCGGCGGGTTAACTCCGGCCGTGCCGACGTGGCACCGTAATTAGTGGCTAATGATGCCACTAACTAACCCCCCCCTCTCACTGACTACTGGGGCCACGCCCCTAACTAACACTAGTTTAATTTCTGTTTAATATTATCTAATCACTGTGGACCCACACGTCAGAGTTGACCATGATGACGTGGATGTTGACCTGACCCCACCTGTCAGCGAGCTAAACAACCCTGGGTCACTGACCAGTGGACCCCACTGGTCAGGTTTGACCTGGAGGCGCCCTGTTGACCTGCTGACGTCATGATGATGTCAGGCTGACGCAATAAGTATTTTCTAGAATTTAAATAATCTTAAATGATTTAATAATTCCAGAAAATGCCTAAAACTTCTAAAAATCATAGAAAATTAACCGTAACTCCAAATTAAATAATTTATATATGAAAAATTATCAGAAAAATTCAAGGAATCCATCTGTACCATTTTCATGCATGTTAGAACAACTTATAGGTGCTGTTTAGCACAGATCAATTAAATGGCATTTGAATAATCACATATGGAGTTTGAATTTGAATCTTGTATTCAAACCAACTTCATTTAATCTGTTGCTAGTTGCATTAGCTCAAAACACATTCATTTTGCCATGTCATGATCATGCATCATATTATGCATTGCATTGATTGTGTTCCCTTCTGTGTTGCCGGTGTTGTTCCCCCTCGGTAGACGTTGTACCGATGATGTGATCGTTGACACTGATGAAGACTCAGTGTTATCTTCAGAAGTGCCAGGCAAGCAAAACCCCCTTGTTCATTCCGATACAATCCTACTCTCTCGCTCCTGCTCTCTTTTACTGCATTAGGACAACACCGATTCATCTGTTACTTGCTGCGGTAGCTGAACCCCTTTGTCCTTTGCATGACCTGTCATTGCCACAGTAAATAGATGAAACCCACTAGCATGAGTAGGAGTTGTTTGAGCCCTGATGTGCCTACTCATTCATGTTTGTTTGTCATGCCTGCTATTGCTTAGAGTTGAGTCAGGTCTGATTCATCGGGGATGAATCAGAGGCGTGTGAACCTGTCCTACTGTGTGTGAGCTAAGTGTGTGAACACGATTTGGTAAAGGTAGCGGTGAGAGGCCATGTAGGAGTACATGGTGGGTTGTCTCATTGCAGCCGTCCTCAGGAAC
>NC_041390.1:8924062-8950826 GCF_002162155.2 Triticum dicoccoides | reverse complement strand
TTTGCCTATTTTATGTTTTTGCAGAGAGACTTCAGTCTCACTAGTATTTCCGCGTGGTCTTCGACGTTTAGCTTGTTACCTCAGCTACGATCTTGTGCCTCGGCAGGATTTGGTAGATAGTCAGGCTTCTCAGCCTTTTTCATTTATAGATGTCTGTACTCAGACATGATAGCTTCCGTTTGTGCTTGATTTGTATGCTCTGAATGTTGGGTCATGAGACCCATGTTTGTAATATCTCGCTCCTCGGAGCCTATTGAATAGATTACTTGAGTCATAGAGTCATGTTGTGATGCCATGTTGTATTTGCACATATCGAGCATATTGTGTGTATGTTATTGAAATGCTTGGTATGTGTGGGATCTGACCATCTAGTTGTTTATCTTTAGTAGCCTCTCTTACGGGGAAATGTCTCCTAGTGTTTCCACCGTGCCATGGTAGCTTGCTACTGCTCCGGAACACTTAGGCTGGCCGGCATGTGTCCTTCTTCGTTCCTGTGTCTGTCCCTTCGGGGAAATGTCACGCGGTGAATACCGGAGTCCTGTTAGCCCGCTACAGCCCGGTTCATCGGAGTCCTGCTAGCCCAGTGCTACAGCCTGGATTCACTCGCTGATGACCGACACGTTCGATGCTGGGTCATGGATGCCTGTCCCTGTAAGTCTGTGCCGCTTTGGGTTTACGACTAGCCATGTCAGCCCGGGCTCCTTATCATATGGATGCTAGCGACACTGTCATATACGTGTGCCAAAAGGCGCAAACGGTCCCGGGCAAAGGTAAGGCGACACCCATGGGAATACCGTGCGTGAGGCCGCAAAGTGATATGAGGTGTTACATGCTAGATCGATGTGGCATTGAGTCGGGGTCCTGACAGCAAGTAAGTGCCCTGGAAGTTGTCGAGGAATGCGGCTTCCAGGTCCTCCCAAGAACCAATTGAGTCTGCTGGCAAGCTGTTAAGCCAATGCCGAGCCAGTCCCTTAAGTTTGAGCGGGGGGTATTTGATGGCGTGTAGATCATCGGCGCGAGCCATGTGGATATCAAGGAGATAATCCTCGATCCATACCGCCGGATCTGTTGTGCCATCGTATGATTTGATGTTTACGGGTTTGAAACCCTCTGGGATTTTATGATCCATTACTTCGTCTGTGAAGCATAGTGGGTGTGTGGCGCCTCTATACTGGGCTATATTACGATGCAATTCGGAGGAGCTATGTCTGTTGTGTTCGGCCCAGCCTGATTTGTTGTATCTAGAAAAGATCGCCGTCACGTGTTGTAGGGCGCCTGCACAATCCGCAGATCGATCTTGTTTGTCTTGCCTTATCCTCCAGTACGTCTCGCAGGTCTGGCACATTTTCCCGTGCCTTAGCTGAACGGCGTCGGGGCATGGCTTGGGTGGAGGACCGGGAGGCCTCTTTGTGGCGGCCGCAAGGTGGCCGGTCGCCCATGTCGTGCGCTGGTGATGTAGGTGCTTCCTCCTCTAATCGGGGTAGCGGCCTGCGCTTTGGGTAACTCTTGGAGGGGCGTTCGAGTTCATACTCTTCGGCCGCAAGGACTTCTGTCCATCTGTTATCTAGAAAATCTTGATCAGCTTTAAGCTGTTCCTGCTTTTTCTTGAGGCTGCTTGCCGTGGCTAAAAGCCTGCGTTTGAAACGCTCTTGTTCGGAGGGGTCTGATGGTACGACGAATTCGTCATCGTCGAGGCTTGCCTCGTCTTCGGAGGGAGGCATATAGTTATCATCCTCAACCTCTCGGTCTGCCGCTCTCTCATGAGGGCTGGCTTCTCCATCTTCATGTGCCGAATCTTGCTGTAGGGGGTGTTCTTCGGCGCTATCAGGGGTAGTATTATCTCCCGTGCCAGAATCACCATTTTTGTTTTGGCGGGATTTAGAGCGGCGCCGCTGACGCCGGTGCTTTGGCTGTTTCTTGGAGGTGTCATCCCCCGCTGTTCCATCGCCATCTCCATCTTTTGGAGTATCCACCATGTATATGTCATATGACGAGGTGGCCTTCCAGCGCCCTACAGGTGCTGGTTCCTGTTCGTCTCCTGCATCGCCGTCCATACCGTCGATGTCTTCGGAGCCGAAGTCAAGCATGTCGGTTAAATCGTCGGCAGTGGCTACAAAGTGGGTGGTGGGAGGGTTTGAATTTCTTCATCGTCCGTATCCCATCCTCGCTGACCTTAGTCCGGCCAGGGCTCTCCTGATAAAGAGAGAGACTTTAGAGAATTCAAGATGTCGCCGAAGGGCGAGTGCTGAAAGATGTCCGCGGAGGTGAACTCCATTATCGGCGCCCAATCGGATTCGATCGGCAGGGGCGCGAAGGGTTCGGAGTCCGGAGAGGAGTCCGGATCCTCGGAGTCACGGGTCATGCAGAGTGCGGGGCTGGCGTTCGGCTCGATCGCCTTCAAGATCGCAGCCACCGAGGTGACGTCCAACCGCTCATCTTCAATTGGCGCAGCTGGCTCCGAATTAAGGGTCAGAGCCGGTGTGTTTGCGGCCTCCAGGGCACTGTTCGGTGGCAGAGCTAGATCATGCCCCACGAGACAGTGCGGCGCGCTTGGCTGTGGCTCGAATCCGTCGAAGATCAAATCTCCGCGGATGTTTGCTGTGTAGTTTAGGCTTCCAAACCTGACCTGATGGCCAGGGGCATTGCTTTCGATCTGCTCCAGGTGGCCAAGCGAATTGGCCCGCAGTGCGAAGCCGCCGAAGACGAAGATCTGTCCGGGGAAAAAACCTCACCCTGAACCGCATCGTCGTTGATGATCAAAGGAGCCATCGAGCCCAAGAGTGACGACACAGAGGAACTCTCAATGAAAGCACCAATGTCGGTGTCAAAACCGGCGGATCTCGGGTAGGGGGTCCCGCACTGTGCGTCAAGGCCGAATGGTAACAGGAGACAAGGGACACGATGTTTTTACCCAGGTTCGGGCCCTCTCGATGGAGGTAATACCCTACTCCTGCTTGATTAATATTGATGATATGGGTACTACAAGAGTAGATCTACCACGAGATCAAGGAGGCTAAAACCCTAGAAGCTTGCCTATGGTATGATTGTTGTATGATGGAGTTGTCCTACGGACTAGAACCCTCCGGTTTATATAGACACCGGATAGGGTTAGGGTTACACAGAGTCGATTACAATGGTAGGAGATCTTGAATATCCGCATCGCCAAGCTTGCCTTCCACGCCAAGGAAAGTCCCATCCGGACACGGGACGTAGTCTTCAATCTTGTATCTTCATAGTCCTGGAGTCCGGCTGAAGGTATAGTCCGGCTACCCAAACACCCCCTAATCCAGGACTCCCTCAGGGACACAAGAAATTTCTTGTATTTGATTGCAGGGCTGTTTGAGAGAGATCATCTTCATCCTACACCTCCCACGGATTGATAAATCTTAGGTCATCCACTTAAGGGAAAATTGCTACTGTCCTACAAAACTCTGCGCTAGGAGGCCCAACACAAGTCTACAAGAACAAGTTGTGTAGTAGATATCAAGCAACCACCAAGTCTATTGATGCAACAACACAAACATACCCTAATAAAAAGAGGGGAAAAGCCATCAAGTGTTCGGTAGATCAGTGGGCAGCAGGCGGGGCAAGACGTACGGCGCCCTACCGCAGTCATAGCGCCCATCATGCTGCCAAGCCGATCCTAGTCTCGCTGTTTAGGGGCAAGTGCCAAAGCTACAAAAAGACTAGAAATTTTGAATGAGTCATTGGCCCGTCACATATACACCCATTCGACAACCATCTTGTTATATGTCGTCCAAAGGAGCTAGGTCATCACTGTGAACACTAACCAGAAGAGGCATCTCCTCCTACTAGTCTGGTTCGCCGAGTTTCGAGGAACTCAGCCGGGTTCAGGGCATCCCATTCAGGCCTGGAGCCTCACAGACAAAGCATCAAAGAAATGGGAAGCAAGGAAAGCAAAGATGTGGGTCCCCGTCTCTAGGACACCACAAGAGAGCAAAACTAATCACCAGACCCATGCCACTTGACCACCTCCTTCCCCGCTGGAAGGTGATCTCGCAGAAGTTGACACACGAAGATAACCATCTTCAATGGGGGGAGCACTTTCCACAGATTTATGGTCCACCGAGAGTTAACACACGACAAAGAGGGTGATATGCATGGTGTTTGGTCGAAATCCATTAAGCTTTTCTAACGAGCATATCATTGTTTCATAGAGTAAGCGCAATGGTGGGGTACTAGGTTATGAAAAATGATTTGTTGTGTGATGCGTACAAGGTCGTATATGCAGACTTTGTAGGCATGAGGTAAGGGGGTTCCATGTTTTGGAAAAAATGTGTGTGCTTTTTTTCTTGAGAAAAACACTTCGCGCCATACGACTTGCATGTAATCCATGATCGCAATGTGAAATCAATAGCCCATTGGTGGTACACCATCTTCAATGCCGTCAGGAAGTTCCGTGGTGCGGTTGCACGAGTGGAAACAATGTGGCCAGTGGGCTTATCAATTCTTTGATTCACTCAATGTTGCAATTTGATACTCATCACATTGTATATACCAGACGTGTTGTACCACGGGACCAAAGGGAGGCCATTTATATTCAGCATTGCTGGATGAAGTTCAAGGGGCATAGTGTGTGGGAGGAACTTGTGCCGATTCTTATTCAAGTATCCCTCAATTTGGAATCCATGAATTCGAAAAACTTGTTGAACATCCGGTTATCTCAGATGTAATATTTACATCTGACTATTGTTATAGTAGGGATATTTGCAAAATATTTATGGATAAATTTTGCTATTTTCTATAATTATTTTGAGTGTTCTGGACTCAAAGAAAAAAAACTGGGGCGGGCGTTCAGGGGACATGGTAGGTTGGCCCACTCCTGTATCCATGTCCGTGGACCAGTCTGTGGACAAATAGTGTGTTTGTTTTGAGATTCGGTGTTGGAGATGCCCTAATAATGTTGGAAGATTTATAGATGTATCAAATGGAAGTTATATAACCTAAAACTGCCACCAGTTTCTGAATACACTTGATAATAGGATTGTTTCGGAATGCAATGATGTCGTGGTCATCCTATACTATAGTATTTGCTTTGAAAAAGGAAACTAAATTGGAAATTCCCAAGTTCCCTCTACTAAAAGAATCATGTTCATGAAGATAATCATGCTTAAAGAAATAGTTATTGTGCTCAACCATCTATAATTTGTTGCTGTGTCAGTTCACCCATCTAGCTTGCATCTGTAATTTCCAACATGTTTTTGCATTTTTAGCTTCTGAACTTCCCCGTTTGTGGGCTGTTATTCGCATTCTGTTGATGCTTTTAGGGGCCGCACGGAGACGCACAACGCCTTGCAGTCTGATCAACAGCTTGCGGATGATGAGCAGTTGGGTCTCCTCCGCAGCTAGAACCAACAACCCTTCTAGTCGCCCAGATGTCAATGCTGAGAAGTCGTCGTCTCATCGAATATGATTACAACAGAATGCAGCATCTCCAAGGTTTCTTCTACTAGATAAAACATGATTTGAGATATGTATTGTATTGAATGCTTATCAAATAGGTACCGCGGTTTAGTTTCTTGCAAATGCACTTGCATTTGTAGATGTAAGATGAGATCTATATGAAATGCTTAACACGTCATGGAATGTTGGACTTGGACTGCAATTCTTGAGTTGACGCTGAATGTTTCATTGTATTGCCTTGCAATTAGTGGCACGGTTACACAGGGTTCAATCGAACGACAAAGACGGCAGGTTGTTCATAAAAAAAGAGCAGCGTTAAGCAGTAGATGCTACTGAAACCTGAAGCCCCCATATTTTCGTGAAGAAACATACTAGAATTTCAGCAGTGATATGTTTCCCGAGCAACATTACTAGTACTTATCAACTGAGTACATGTAGTGCAGACTGATTGCTTCCTTCTGCATGCAAGATTCATGGAACTTGGGGCTTTCTTGCCAGAAGAAGAAACACGGTGCCACCTGATTTTTTTTTCTCTTTTGAGGAATTGGCAGTTTAGCTGCCTATATATTAAAAGGAAACAAATAGAAAGTCTTGTCTTACAAGATACATGTGAAGAAAAAGAAAAACTAGTCGAGCTCCGGTTCTGGAGTATTCGCAACATCGGAGAGCCAATGAATATATAGCGCCAGCTGGTGAATTTCTTGCTTGATAAGTTTAAGCAGTGCAGAGTCTTGCAAAGTCTTGGTTGTCAAAAAATCATCTGTTGCGTTCCTTCCATAAATCCAAAGTCGTGTAGATGGCCAGGGTGGTAGCCCTTTTGACGAGGTGGACTGTCAGATCGTTCCGCCAGACATGGATGGAGCCGACATTTTGGGCATTAGTAGTGAGCATGGGCAGGTCCAGCCATTGGGCCACCAGAGTATGAGCAATGCAGGATAAGGTGAAGTGGGGTGTCTACTATACTTGATTATGAAGGACCAGATGGACACATTACAGGCAGAGGTTGTTCCAAGTCCATCTACTAATTTTCTGTTGTGCGCAGCTCCGCCTATGCTAGTGTCTCTTGCGCTATAATGCTACAGTAGATTGGTATCAAACATGTGCCCTCTTTTCTGGTGTCACCTATTCCCTAACGCTTTTTGTTTCACATCCTCATCTTCCCGTCCCACGGTCTCTGTGAGCTACTATCTCTTGGCCTCTCTCAGGCAACCTATTTGATATCGCTAGACTGTCAAACTTGCGGCTACTTGGGTGAAGATGGCGTGGTATATATGCAAGTCCACGCACTACAAAAAAAGACACATCCGTGACATTTTGGGCCGAACGAATTTTTTTTCTGTCATACATATGACACTTCTATGACGATAATTGTGACAAAACCCGGTATCATCATAGATGTGGTGGGCTCCTACTTCTATGACAAAAAATCATGATAGAAAATGGGCTTTTCGTCCTGGGCGGGCCAGAGACGAAGCTGCATGACATTCTTTGGGCCGTCCATGACGGAAAAAACTGTGGTAGAAGCGAGGGGGAGGAAAATTTCGGGGAGTTCCCGGTTACGGTGGGATGTCGGGGGCCGAGCGATGCGCGTTTATCTCGTACACGTACGCGCGTGTGTGCGAGGCGTTGGCTCTAACTGAACCCGAGCGAGGCGTTGCGCTCTAATTGAACCCAAGCGATTGCACTGCAGGCTACGTGTTACTGAAC
Organism: Triticum dicoccoides; assembly: GCF_002162155.2. Taxonomy (NCBI): domain Eukaryota; kingdom Viridiplantae; phylum Streptophyta; class Magnoliopsida; order Poales; family Poaceae; genus Triticum; species Triticum dicoccoides. The sequence continues at coordinate 8,943,695 of NC_041390.1, read as the reverse complement.
CCGAGCGATCGATCGATGGCTGTTAACTGAACCCGATCGAGCGATTCCTTCGCTACTGCTGCTAACTGAAGCCGATCGATGCTGCCTCTGGATGAACAGTGAGTGTTCCGGGGGGGGGGTTGGATGAACAGTTCCCAGTGAGGGTGGATGAACAGGACCCCGTGGTGTTGCCTCTGGATGAACAGGACGCCGATTGATCGAGCTGGTTGGGGCTGGATGAACAGGACCCCGTGGAGGGCTGGATGAACAGGACCACCCCGTGGAGGGCATGATGAATAGTAGACGGTGGAGGGCAGGATGAACAGTAGCCCGTGGAGGGGTGGTTGAACAGGAGCCCGTGGAGAGGGCTGGTTGAACAGTAGCTGGTGGAGTAGCGCGCGGTGGAGGCTGGATGAACAGGAACCCATGGATGAACAGTCACAGGTGGAGGCTGGAGGAGGTCGACGGTGGATGAACAGTAGCTCGTGGAGGCTGGAGGGGGTCGACGGTGGAGATGAACAGTATCCTGTGGAGTCCCGTTTTGCGGTACGCCACACCCCTCCCGATGAAGGGGATCCCCGTTTCGACCGTAGGAGGTCTGTTTCGTCCGTTTTGCGGTATGCCACACCCCTCCCGATGAACAGGACCCCCGTTTCGACCGTAGGAGGTCCGTTTCCTCCGTTTTGCGGTACGCCAGACCCCTCCCGATGAACAGGATCCCATTTCGAACGTGGCCAGTCGAACACAAGGTTGTTTCCTCCGTTTTGCGGTACGCCAGGCCTCGTTTCCATCGCCTGTTCCGTCCAAGCCCTCCCGATGAACACGAGCACACATTCCGTTGCCTCACCATGAACACGACGACGACGCTGTTTCTCCGTTCCGACCCAGCCATGTACACGAGCCCTGGCTGTACGTATGCATGAGTAGGCGTTCGAGACCCCGCCCGTATGTACACATACGTGGCCGTATTTTCTTTCTTGCACCCTGGCCGCTATACGTACGTGTACATGCTACGTGCGCGCCTCTACTACGACACGTGCGCGCATCTACATCGACCAGTATATACGTACACGTTTGCGACCAGAATGATAATGCTACATACGCTTCGACCAGGTGGGTCCCGACTGTGAGGCACTTCCTTGCCTGTGAAGATGTAGCTGGTGGGTCCCAACAGTCAGGGGGCGAATCGTTTCTTTTTTGCTCAGACGCACTTCCTTGCATACGAAGATGCAGCTGGTGGGTCCCAGCAGTTAGGGGGAAACGTTTTTTTCGCGAAATACAGTGGCCCGTCCGGTGGGTCCCAGCTGTCAGGTGGAGGAATCATTATTTTCCGCGTAATAAGGAGGCACTTCCTTGCTGCGGCCGTGGACCCAGCTATTAGCCTCTCCACGTACAGTCCACGTCCGATGGAAGTTGTTCCTTGACCACGTTGACCACGCCGCGCCGAGAGCACCAGGGCGGTGGACAACGGCAAGGCCTAGGAAGGGGACGACACGGAGGCAGGGAAGACTCGGCAGTTGTTTCCCACGCGGAGGGGAGTACGACTGTACGAGGGTTTACTGGTTCGTCTACCATCGCCGGAGAATAATAACAGGTGTGGGTGAGTAGAGGGATGGCTAGGCCAGCGATGGGAGTACGGTCGGGCGGTGAGGCCTGCGCGGCAGCACAGCCGGCCGCGAGGAGGAGGAAGCAGGTAGTCCTGCCGGCGCTTGTTTGAGCGGCTGGAGCAGGAAGAACAGAGATTGGAGAAGCACGAAGGCTGTTGGATGGACATCCAATAGTCAGTGCTTGTGCGTCAACCTTTTTTTAGGAAAGCCTCAAATCTGTGGAAAATAGCATACAGCCCATCTGCCATTATTTCTAATAATTTACAGCCCATTTGCTAATTCTTAAGGTTTTTTTGGAGCCCATATTCTTTTTATTAGCATTGCAGCTCATTTTGTGGCAACGGTTAAAAAATTATACGAAATTTTGCATATTTCGTTGCGGTCCGAACTGTTTTTAATCCCAAAATTTCGACTCACATTCAAACTGATTTTGAAAATAAATGTATATCAATATAAATCCAACAAATTCTCCACGCATAAAAATTAATGTAATTTAAAATCTTGAAATGAAAAAAAATATTTGAAACTAATTGCCGATTTGATGTGTTTTAAAAATGTACAACCCATTTCCCATTACTGGTGGGCCATTTTCTCGGCCAGCCGAATGAAAGCTCTCCTTGTCTTGAAAGATTTACAACCCAACAGGCCTGACAAAGCGACTTACTTGGCAAATCACAAAAAAACTAGGCTGTGGCCGTGGACCCAGCTGTCAGCCTCTCCACGTATAGTACTCTTCCGATGGGAGTCGTTCCTTAACCACGTTGACCACGCCGCACGGAGAGCACCACGGCGGTGGACGACGGCGAGGCCTAGGAAGGGGACGACGCGGCAGTGGAAGCCCGCGTGGAGAGGACTACGAGGGTTCACTGGTTTGGCTGCAGTGTGAGGCTGCCGTCACCGCAGGGCCTGGCCAGTGGTGGGAATAGTAGGGGGCGGTGAGGCCTCTGCGGCAGCACAGCCGGCCATGGGAGGTAGGAGCATGCGGCACAACCGGCGCTGCTTTGGGCGGCTGGAGCAAGAAGACCAGAGGTTGAAGCAGCACTACGGCCGTTGGATGAACATCGTACGGTCACTAGAGCTAGAATCGTTCATATTGACTAAGTTGACAAAGCCCTTCGTCCCCATCAACTTAGTAGGCCCACAAGTCAGCCTCCCAGCAAGGTGGGTCCCAACTAGCCGGGGGAGTATTCATTTTTTTGTGTGTAATAAGGAGGCACTTCCGGTGGGTCCGAGCTGACATCGGGGGGAACGATTTTTTCGCGAAATACAGTGGCCCGTCCGGTGGGTCCCAGCAGTCAGGGGGAAATGATTTTTTTCGCAAAATACTGGTGGCCCATCCGGTGGGTCCCCGCTGTCAGGTGGAGGAATAATTATTTTCTGCGTAATAAGGAGGCACTTCCTTGCGGCTGCCTTTGACCCAGCTGTCAGCCTCTCCACGTACAGTACTCTTCCGATGGAAGTCGGTCATTGACCCCATTAACCACGCCGCGCCGAGAGCACCACAGCGGTGGACGACGGCGAGGCCTAGGAAGGGGACGACGCGGAGCCGTGCAAGACGCGCCAGTGGATGCCCATGCGGAGAGGAGTACGAGCGTTCACTGGTTTGGCTGCGGTGTGAGGCTGTCGTCGCCGCAGAATAACAGGGGGTGTGGGTGAGTGGAGGGATTGCCTAGCCAGTGGTGGGAGTAGTATGGGGGCAGTGAGGCCTCCGCGGTAGCACAACCGGCCATGGGAGGCAGGAGCAGGCGACACGACCGGCGGTGCTTTGGGCGGCTGGAGCAAGAAGACTGGAGGTTGAAAAAGCACTATGGCCGTTGGATGGACATGATACGGTCACTGGAGTATTGACTAAGTTAACAAAGCTTTACGTCCCTGTCAACTTAGTAGGCCCACAAGTCAGCCCAACAATATGGTGGGTCCCAGCTAGCAGGGGGTATTCATTTTTTGGGCGTAATAAGGAGGCACTCCTTGCGTGCGAAGATATAGCTGGTGGGTCCGACCTGTCAGCGGGGGGAACGTTTTTTTCGCGAAATACAGAGGCCCTTCCTGTGGGTCCTAGCTGTCAGGTGGAGGAATCATTATTTTGCGCGTAATAAGGAGGCATTTCCTTGCGTGCGGCCGTGGACCCAACTGTCAGCCTCTCCAGGTACAGTCCACTTCCGATGGATGTCGTTCATTGACCACGTTGACCAGGCCGTGCTGAGAGCACCAGGGCGGTGGACGACGGCGAGGCCTAGGATGGGAACGACACGGAGCCAGGGAATACTCGGCAGTTCTTTCCCACGCGGAGGAGTATGAGGGTTTACTGGTTCGTCTGCCGTCGCCGGAGAATAACAACATGTGTGGGTGAGTAGAGGGATGGCTAGGCCAGCAATGGGAGTACGATGGGGCCGTGAGGCTTGCGCGGAAGCATAGCCGGCCGCGGGAGGAGGGAGCAGGCAGTCCCGCTGGCGCTTGTTTGAGCGGCTTGAGCATGAAGAGCAGAGATTGAAGAAGCACGACAGCCGTTGGATGGACATCCAACAGTCACTGCTCTCATGTGTTGACTAAGTTGACAGGGCGTTGCGTGTGCGTCAACCTTTTTTTTACGAAAGCATATGCGTCAACCTGTAGTAGGCGCACAAGTCAGCCTCAAATCTGTGGAAAACAGCATACAACCCATCGGCCATTATTTCTAATAATGTACAGCCCATTTGCTAATTCTTAAGAATTTTTTTGGAGCCCATCTTCTTTTTGTTAGCATCACACCGCATATTGTGGCCACGGTTAAAAAGTATACGAAATTTTGCATATTTCGGTGCGGTCAACTATTTTAATCCAGAAATATCGATTCACATTCAAACTATTTTGAAAAATAATTTATATAAATATAAAATCCAAATAATTGTCCACGCATAAAAATCGATGGAATTTAAGATCTTGTAATAAAAAATTGAAACTAATTCCTGGTTTGATGTGTTTTAAAATTGTACAGTCCATTTCTGGGCAAACCGAATAAAACTATCCTTGTCTTGAAAGATTTACAGACCAGCAGGGCCGATAAAGCAAGTAGGCCTTGTTTGGGTATTTCTTTAAAAACATAGAACTGGGCTAGCCATTTTCAGCAAGAAAAAAACACAACTGGGCTCATGATGTGGTAAACATAAATAAAACCCTGGCTAGACGGGCCACAACCCCCGCACAGCCCCGTTGTTACCCTGATCCGTCGCTAAAACTAGTATAAATAACAACTGCTTGTTCCTCAAAAAAAAAACTGCGCGACTTGCTGGGTCCCTGGTGTCAGCCGCTCGTAGTGTAATTTTCTCGTTTATTGACTACGTTGATAATGGCGTGAGCCCCAAATGTCCAGCCTTTCCTATGAAAATTTACAGCCCATTTGATGTGCTAGTTCAAAATAATTTTGTGGGTGCTGGTGGGGGCAAATCACTTGGCTTCTGTAATGCACAGTGAGCTCAAGCAGCTGGCGAGAATGATGTTATTTCCCTTGGTTTGGATTTGTTACAATATTTCACTCTAAATTAAACGAATGACAAGCCATTTGCCTTGTTTCAAAGAAAATATGATAGTCACAGCCGAGTTGAAAAGGGCAGGAACATCTAACTCCAGCTTACAAACTGTACAAAAGCACGAGGGTTAATTGTTCATCAGGTTTACAAAAAAAACCAGATTGAAAAGGGCAACAACATCTAACTCCAGCACTATTTTCAGCAGTCATAGTCAAATGGATCGGTTAGGTCCATAGAATGAACATCCTGGGTCGTAAAATTTACTGGATTATGACCACAATATGTTGTAAATAGAAGCCCGGCACATTCAGAAGCTCTTTTGCCCACCTGAAACTCCTCTTTTTGCTCTTTGACATACCCTTCCGTCAAAATCATGCTGCTGATAAACTTAAGCCTGATGGACAATAGTAGCCTCACATTCAGCAGGAAGAATGTGACAAATCTTGTGTTTGCACGGTTGGCTACATATTGTTCTAGTGTTATTGTCTTCAACCGAATCTCATGAGAAGTGAGAAAATCCCGATGCTTACGAATCCACCGATTGGTTATAACTTCCTTACCCCGTCCTGTTGCCTAAATAGACATGAAGATTGAAAACAGTTAAGGTCTAAAAGAAGAGTGTCGAAAGAGCAACAGCTGAACAGTTAATTCTAGTACACTATATGCGGGCTTCCAATGTGCGTGAAATTATCACCTTTATATACAACTTCTCCAGACATGGAGAGCATTGCAGCAAGCCAATAATCTTGTTCAGATCAAAACTATTTATTTGTATATATAAGATCTTGAAAGAATCCAGCACCATTGATAGGCCATCCATGGAGAAACTCTTCATTGAGCATAGAACATAATATTAGTACAAAATGTGTACTCCAAGATGATATATAAATTATGCGCAGAAATTTAAAATGCAGCTTATGGTTACAAGTGTAGATGATAATATAAAGTACCTCAAGAACTATGGAGCCAAACACCATATTGAAATGAGCACATAGATCATGTATTACACCCAAGGTCTCCCATTTAGGCACATAGAGGACGGTTATTTGAAATGGTGAATAACTAGAATCAAGGATCAACCTTTGAAGTGAAGGGGCATCTTGGATGATGAGCTGCCTTCCGTCAAAAGAAATTCCAATTCTTACAAGGTTAGGCGACTTTATTTGGAGACAACCGATTCTAACTGTGAAAACAAGAACCAAGCACTCCAGCGCATGGCAACTGGAGTGGATGATGCTGTGCAATGAGGCCTCCGATATACGAACCCGCACAAGTGAAAGTTTCTTGAGAAATGGGTGTCGAAGGTTTAGTACCAGATTGTCTGGTAGGTAGCACTGCGCAAAGGTGGCGGTGTGGAGAGAGGACGAAAATCCCGAGATGGACATCGGTGCTGAGGGCACAAGGTCATGGCGTTCGGTATGTGGTATGTGATTTCCAGGGGAATAGTTGAACTCAAGCAGCTGTAGTTCTGTGAATTCAGGGGATTCCAGCCAGGCGTCCACCGTGCAGGGCATGGTATGCTTTCTCAGGTAGCATGACGGGATGCAGAGGCTTTGAACGGAGCCCTGGTGGGAGGAGATGATGGCTCTGGAGATTTCAAAATCATTGAAGAGAGATAGCTGACGACAGTCGAGATTAAGGGGAACGGCGCGCCATAGAGGGCGCCACCGAATTGAGATGACTTGGGTGCGGCAGCAATCCTTGGTGGGGAGAAGCGAGATGATCTCCCCAAGGATGGCGTCCGGGAGATCGCTGATGCGGTCCACCCGAGATTCTACGGGTTCCTGGGATACGGTGGGGCCGGGGTCGCCACTTCTCCCCGCGCTGCCGGGTGTGGGATCTATAACAGGCGTCGCCGCTGGCGGGAGCCTCATCTTCTTGGCGCTGGGGTCAGCCGACTCCATTTTCCTCGAGGGCGTCGCGTCGCGCTCACGGATTTGAGCAAAGTAACGAATGACGAGCCTAGTTGTAGTGCGAGCGAAGAAGAAGGGGAGTTGGGGGTTTTCTGTAGGAGTGAGGAAGAAGGGGAGTTGGGGTTTTCTGTAGGAGTGAGGTGAGGAATTTAGGGGTACGAGTGGACCGAGCTGACGTGAGGTAGGTGGGGGCGAGGAGGAAGAAGAGCACCCAGGTTTTTTTGGGGGGGGGGCAGTGTGCTAGGTGTGGGTAGCGCCTCTCATTCAGTAAATATATGGGCTTTTGAATTGATTTTACTATTTACTAGTGTGTATGGGCTGTTTTCTCTTGGGACCCGAGAAACAATTACTACTAGTAAAGTGGAGACACTCTACAACTACCCAGAAAAACAATTACTACTAGTACAGTGGATACACTCTACCGCTTCTGGCTCCTCCTAGGTCATTGAAACGTCTCCCTCTACTGAATGCCGTTATACTTTTGTTCACCGACATGCGGGCCATGCAGCGCGTGGGCCCAAATGCCATCCACCAAATTAGAAGGCAGTATGCAGGCGGAGAGTCACCCCGGTCGTAGAGCGGCTGTAACAAGCCATCGTATGACAAAACCCCACCTCCCCGCAGTCTATGTTTGACGAACGAAGCAACCATCATTTCACTCTTCGCTGAATCCCCTTCTCCCTCACCGTCTTCAAGAAAGGCAACACTTGCATTTGCCACTGTTCTTCTCTCCGAACAAAGGGAAGGTAAGCGGATCGGTGATGTTGGTATATTTTCATTCAGAGGAAAAAAAAGAAATTTTGCAAAGCAGTAACCGATCCTCACTCTCTTTTTTGTTTCATTGTCATTGCGATTGTGTTTTCCTTTCAGTGGTCTCCTAGTATTCGTCAGTTTCATGATGGACCAAGGAGAACCAGGCAAAGATCTGCCGATATTGGAGCAGACGCGGGAGGCTAATTCCCACGAGACAGAGAGCTCCAAGAAGATGGAGGCAATCACCGAGGCGACCCCAGAAACTGAGATGGTCAACGCCCCGTTTGAGGTTACAGCCCCCGTGGCACTGCAGGAGCAGTTTTTCCCCTTCGAGGATGTGTCCCCCCCCCCGCTGAGCTGCCCAAGGTGATTTCATTCTTTGCCGATCTCGATTGTGGTTTTTCATCTAAGTATGTGGTGATTTTTTTAGAAAAGGAAGTATGTGGTGATTAATAATGCAAAATTTTATTAGCTTCGATGCCATGGTATACGTAGTGGTTTAAATAACTTGTTGTTCTTATACTGAAAAGTAATTCAGAATTAGTTTCTGTTTCAATTAGAGCCCTGATGCAGACAAGGATTGTGTGGTTGTACATGTCACTCGCTATGAGGCGGACGACCTGAATATACGCACTGGGAAAACAGAGTTCTTAGGCTGTTGGATCCTGGAAGCCATTTGTGGTTATACCAATGAAGAGTTGTATTCTAGCCTCACTGTTGATAGGCGTGTTGTCCAGGGTGTACTGAAGCACAAGAAGTTCAAAGCTACTCCTTCGTTTGTGAGGAATACTGTTCTTGTCAAGCTTACGCAGGAAGATGATGTGGCATGCCTCCACAAACAAGTTTATCAGTGGCAAGGCCACAAGGTTGTCTTCATGAAGGTTCACAGGATTGAGCTGCTGCGGGACGTCCTCGATGATGTTCATGGCAAGGTCCGTCTTGTGTCCAGCCCAAATTAGATCGAGGCATGAAATAGTTTCCCCAGCTAGTGTTTAATAGTAGTTTGGATTGTGTCTAATTATCTGAACCTTGCCTGTTATCGACCCCTCTGGGGCTAGTCCTCTGTTTGAATCCGTCTATGGGAACTGCTACTACTTTTGTGTGCCCGTGAATCATGTGAGAACCATCGTAGTTGTTGCCGAAACAGATGCGTCCTCACTAATTTTTTCATGAATATGGCATTGTAAGACATAAGTTGTCACGGTTTATCATACGAGCAGTGTGTGTTCTGATGAAATAGAGCACTCGTTCGAGAACCATGCACTGACGTATACATAAGTACTTGTAAACACTGTTGGTGCTACCCACTTGTAAGAAGTTGTGCAAAACACGGCACATTGGCTCAGCTCGCTTCAACACTAGGCTATCGACCAGCTAACAATCAACAATCTGTTGTCTGGCATATGAGCAACTATGTATCTTTTTACAGTGGTTCATGTAGTTAACTGAGGCCACAATGTAATAAATTCCAAACGTTCACACACTAGTCCAGCGCTCATGTGGAACACTCACATTAAACTCGTCTTCATAAAAAACTTGAAAAGCATAAGTTAAGCAATTTTATACATCTCAATAATTCATAGAACATAACAAACATATACTAGTTCACAGCAAAAGACAAAGTTGTGAGAATGTTTACAAATCAGGAAAAAAACAAGCAAGGCTTTTCTCTGAGCAAAGGGCCTCCCGGCAGGCTTAAATTTCCTGGAGTTCACTCTAGTTTTTTCTTGTTGCCACCATTCAGGGTTAGGTTCTCTCATTCCAAAATAACTAATTATAATTGTGGTCTCAGCTGGAATGCTAAACTGAACCATGCAGTGTACTGACCAGCTGAAAGTCTTGTGCATTCCACTAAATTTAAGCACCGCTATTTGCATAAATAAGTAGACCACAATGCCTCTTGTCCGCGCACCTGTCCAAAAAAACGCGGTGCAGCCGTGCCAGCTAGTCCTTGGTCCATGGATGAACTGGTAGAAAGTGCATTCCGGACTAGGATGCAGTTGTTTTCGCTCGTCCCTGCACTGCAATCAGGAAGTAAAACGTACGAATCAGCTTCTTTTAGATTGCGTTGGTCATTCTACCTTAGTTACTACCAATGTAGGGATACCTTGAAGACAGGAGGTTAGACTATGGCAGCGAGGGATAGCCATCTCATTTTGCGCAGTTGTACTAAAACTGAGGTGTCTGCTTTTGATTGCGTGGATAGAAACGATACGGAGACAGACATCCCGAAATGATATGGAGACAGACATCCCTGTTTGTGCAAATAAGAAATACGCTTATTTAAACAGTGACAGATATTACTACTTTCCATCGTTTCCTCTTAGAACCAAGTCCTAGATTCATGCTACAGCTTTCCCACTTTCTTCCCTGTTTGAACCAACGCTTTGAGTCGACTGTATGAAATAGCTTTACTTCTAATAATAGTAGAAGTCTAGGTGGCTTTGGAACAGCGGACGGAAGTAGAAAAGGATCCACATGAAGGGAGCTGGGGCAGTAGAGCAAGGCAGGTTTTGAAGGAATATATACCTGAGGGTCGTCGGCATGTCGCAAAGACGGTGTCGGGAGGCCGCATCTTGGCCACAATAGCGCAAGGAGGAAGAAGGGGTCGGAGGCCCTCCCGAGCCGGCGCTCTCTCGGAGAGAACGGCACGGCCGCCGACCGGGACGCGCGGGCAGCCGTTGGTCTCCTCCCTCGCCGCCCACGATAGCGTGAACGATGCACCTACACCCCTGCTCCAGTCGAGGTTGTCCGGCCAGATTTGTGACCAGCCGTAAGCTGAGAGAGTGTGTGGCCACCTATGTGTTGCTTAGATCTGGAGAGCATGAGAGAGTGAACGAGAGGAACCCTAGTAAAGCAAGCGCTAAGGCTCCAGCTTTTATATATAGTGGAGTGATTTTGTTGTACCAGCTTCAAAAAAATGCGCTCCTACGTGTGCCCGCGAGTGGGTGTGAGAGAACTAGTGCGTGCGTGCACCGCTTCTCTTCGTGAGAGTACAATATACTATGCCCAAAGAACGTTCGCCGCAAGAGTAATAGTACAAGTGTGTGACATGTGAGCTAAAATAATAGGTGCGCGCCGTCTTTTGTTTTTTAGAAGTTCTGAGGGTAGGGTGTGAAGAGCACATATGTGCGTGACGTCTACCTGCAGATAGACGGTGGGTGCGACGTGTGAGTCTGCGAGAGGACTCGGGAGAGTCGTGACTCGTGAGGGTGCGTGTGCGTGAGAGAGAGGGGGGCACGTATCAATGCAATGCATGTGTCCGTAAATCATTATCCGACAAACGTTCGCCACAATCCTTTTCCTGACGAACGCCGTAAGAACCATTAGATCGGCATCCGACAGTGTCAGTTTTGCCATGTCATTTAACAGAACAGCCACTCCTCCTACACACAAATCTTCCACGTGAGTGTTAGCAACTACCGTATGCTCCCTCCGTTCCGAAATGCAGTGCATATAGCTTTATTGAAAATTCGAACCTCGCAAACTTTTACCGAGTTTTCGTGTACCAAATTGCACATGTAGAATACCATGTATATATCATTTCATTCATCTTCGAGAGGTAACTATAAAGTTGGGTGAGGAGTCTACAAAGAAAGACCACCGTATCAACCGCAGCAATTTCAAGCATCCTTTAGTGTCGAGGAATATCATAGGAACTCTATATGATATGATTTTTATAGGATCTTTTCCTTTAGAGCCAATTGGTTCATAGGAATAGATTCATATACTCCACATTTCAAAGGAAATAAACATGATATCATTTCTATAGCTTTAGAGCCACTTGGTTCATATGAATGGATTCCTATACTCCCTTAATTTCAAAGGAAAATAAACATTAGCGTATATACAATAGAAAAGTTCCTATGATATGAACCAAATTACATCTCTTTTCTAATCCCTCCTCATAGGAATTGAGATACATGTCATCTCTAGATTCAATAGAAAAGTTCCTATGATGTGAACCAAATGACATCTCTTTTCCAATCCCTACTCATAGGAATTGAGATGCTCCATGTCATCTCTTTCCCTACAACTTCCATGTATACATCTTCTATTCCTAAATAGATAGTACAACCCACTAGTAGTTTTTTTCCAAAACATGCAACTATGGCACAAGAACTATATAGTGTGCCAATAACTTTGAAAGATGGTCGCTGGATGAAGCTAACCCGACAGTGCAGAGATAGGCAAATCCAAGCACTATTGGCCGTTGGATATCATCAACATTCCACTAGATCTGCCACATGTACAATTTAGACGACTCCATGGTTGAACTTAAGCATAATGCACAAACCTCAAAACACAAGCACTTCTCCTTTGTTCTAGAATCTTCTGTATCATAATTGATTATTTTTTTCTAAATGAATTGCCATTATTTGTTTTTTACTTTATTATTTACTCCCTCCATTCCAAAATAGATGACCCAGCTTTGCACTAACTTTGTACAAAGTTAGTGAAAAGTTGGGTCATGTATTTTGGAACGGAGGGAGTACAATGCACAACCCCATGAATCTTAACATTTTTATAAAACTTATTGATTTTGAATGAGATGAACTATAAGAACTAAACGAACATCTACATATGCATATATGACTCAAAGCTTTACATGCTATAGTGTGTATTTATTCATAATTTGGTTTCGAAATCTCATGCGTTCAATACATGTGTACCTTACTAGTTTTGAGTAGAGTAGCAAATTTCACACGGCCCCGGGTATATCAAAATGCAGGGCCCATGCATCATTGCCTTTCGGTCGAACCTACGTCCACAATTTTTTGTACGTACTATATCTCCACTGGTCCCCGAACCCTAAATGTTGCCTCGTTCCCATAAAACCAAGCGGCCCATACATATTTAAGGCGTCGGCTCAAACCCGTTTACTACGATGTGGCCCCGCACGCCGTAGTACTCCTACAAACCCTACCACCGCACTCATCATCGCTTTTCTTCAAGAGGACGAGGGAGAGGCCGATTTATAGTGGAGGCGCTTTAAAAAAAAGGATCTGTAGTGGAGACCCCTACCCTAGGGTGCCCTAGGTAGCTGCCGCATGCATCATTGTTTTCTCTTTTCTTTATGCTCTTGCGCCCTAGAGTGAAATGATGGTTGCTTCGTCCATCCAGCTTAATGCGGGAAAGGTGGGGCTTTGTGATTTGACCCCTCGTCGCTCATTTTCTACTACTGCGGCGCTACGACCGGGGTGCCTCCAATTCCAACCGCTGCTCCGAACTGTAATTTGGTGCATCGCACGTCGAACAAGACGGTGGATGAGCCACATGTCGGCCAAAGGGGTCCTGTTAAGTGTGTCGCCATTTCGTGTGCGGACTGATCCTGCTTGAGTTGCTACGCCAACACGACAGGAGCAGCCTACCACTTGGTTTTGCTCCTTGGTGAATCCCGACTATATTGATCTAAAAAGATATGTGCTACTACCCTCTCCGTGTCGGTTTTTTTATTTTTAGGCGTCTCGGTTTATAGGGCATGCACGTAGTTCTTGGTCATCCATTTGACTAACTAAATATGAATTACTATGTCACAAAAAGTATATCATTGGATTCTTAAGCGGATGTAGTTGTATTTAAAAGTCGAGGGCGGGGCTTTTCCTGCGCGGTAGGCGGCGGGGCAGTTCCGCCTAGTCGGTTCGACAGAGACATGAGAAGACGAGGGAGTAGGCTGCTGCAAACGTAGGGCTGTGTGATTTGACAACGAGTTACTGCTGGACAGGTGGGGCCTCGTGATTTGACTTGCCATTATCATTTTAACTGCGGCACTACGACCGGCGTGAGTCTGCCAGATTCCTGACAACCTCCATATAGGTGCATCTCCCAATGCTCCACCATGTAGTAGAGGCTGGCTCTTGCATGAGAGCCCACTTCTCCACTTTTTCGTTGCTTCTCTTTCCTCCACATATGAAAAAATGCCATGTAAAGCGCACTATTGTACTTACTTTTACTTGCTCCTATAGGTGCTTAAGCTTGCCACATAGGCATAAAGTCTGATGTGGCAAGTTAATCAAGAAGAGAGAGACTAGTTTGGTGACCCAAGGAAGAAACGGTGCTAAGTGCGTGTACCTAGGTGAAAAGAAAATTTTGAGTCTATAGCTAATTAAATGAAGCAAACTTAGCAACACCATTTCATTGGAAGAGGTCACTCCTTGGCAAATGCAATAAACACACGCGCTTAGCACCGTTTCTTCCTTGAGTACGAAGAAAGAGATAGAGAGGAGTAAAAAATACACTTATAGCCAACCTTGTTGTAGTATGAGTGACTAAGTGATGACTATGTATGACAGGCCAACATCAGATAGCCTAACGCATCGTGTTAAATCTCCAAGGGCGCGACCGCACGAGCGACGCGACGGTCGTGGTAGGCACGACCATGATACGGGCTGCTGGCAGCCCTAGGATCTGAGATCAAATGATCGCATGCTAAGTTGCTGAAAATTTGTAGAATAACCCTCCAGGATAGGATATTCACCCATAGGTCTAGAATCATGCCATGCAACCGTTCGATCTCAGATCTAAGAGCTCTCGGAAGCCCGTATCATGGGAGAATGGAAGGCCAGTACCCTGACGTTCGCATGCTGGCAGTTCGCTCCTACTCGTGCCCGCACGTCCTTCAATACTATGGCGGTTCGCTCCTAGTCATCCCGTCCATTCACATTACGGCAATTCCACTAATCCTAACCCTCCTCCCAAATCCATGGCGTCCCAAATCTCCACGATCGGCGGTGAGTACAAGGTTAGAACCATCACCGGCGATGAGTTCGACGTCATCTACACCCGTTCTTCCGCGATGGTGAAAGGATGTCTTTCTCGCTTCAGATGCATGTTCGAAAGCTCAGATGATGAGTGGGTCGCTGGGCTAGATGTTGAGTACACCACAATCCTGGGACGAGAGAAGTATCTAAAGGACGAAGAGAGGAAGAAGCCCGCCGTGATCCAGGTTTGCGTACATAACGTTTGCTTGGTCTACCACATATGCCATGCCGACGTTGAGTGCCGGGATTGTAAGAACTTCCTCAAGGACAAAACAGTCAAATTCGTTACTGTAGACTTTACGAACGACGAAGAAGTCCTGGGTCGGATAGGCCTCATTGTAGGCAACTCCTTCGACCTCCAGAAGAATTGGCTGGTGCCCTCTCGTCAGCCTTCAATGCTGACCCTGGCAGGAGCCATGGTTCATCCTTCGTATGGTAAACTGGAGAAACCTCCATACATGTTTCATCGTCATGCATGGCAGCGGAATGTACTAGATATAGACCACATCCACTACGCTGCAATGGATGGCTACCTTTGTTTCAATATCTACAAGGGTTGGATGAAGAGCAACAGCCAAGTGTGCGGTTCAAGCAAAGAAGTATCGGCCAAGAGGAATAGGGACAAGGACGAAGTCGAGGACGTGGACGAGGACTCCGAGTAAGGTGGCAGTGTCATTGCTCATGGTGGTTCTAAACTTCTAATGCAGTGTCTACCGGATTAGTTGCATAATTTAATTTCAGGTGTGCTTAGTTTAATTTGAGGGGTGTGTTGTGCTGAGCCCCCAGCAGAACTATGTTATGTTTCTTCTCGTTACTTTAACTCTTCAGTATGTACATACTACTAGTATTTCGTTAATAGAATTTAGCACCCCAATTAAGCATGTAATAGCTTTTTTAATAGTACTATATGCATAATTTGGCGACGAGCGCTCTCTATATGTACCATCTTTTTTTTAATTTCAATTTTTGCTCCATGGCGCAATCCATCGATAGTACTACTGTACAAAAGTATTAATTTTTTAAAAGGCTAGAGTACTGTTCATCACATATATAGCCAGTTAAATTCGCAACCTAGAACGACGTGCATGCCATGTAGTAAACCGATACGGAGGAAGTATGGTAAAAATGAGGTGATTTTACCGAGCAATCGGCGGGGGAGCATGGCCTGTCATGCGGTCCCACGTGTCATGATGTACCAAGGCGATGCGCGTGTCCCTCTTGAGGCAGAAGCAATACTAGTACGTGGTTTGAGATGATGGCGAACCGAAGTGTGAAATAATGGTTGCTTCGTCCGTTTAGGAAAGTGCGGCATTGTGATTTGATGTCTCATTTCTCATTACTACTACTGGGCCGGTACGAGTGGGGTGCGTCCCCCCTGCTGTTCTGCACTGTTATTTGGTGCTTGACACGTCGACCCGGTTGCTATACGTCCCACATGTCGGCGACAGGAAGTACAGAATTCATGAAAGGGAGCGTCGACGGGGGAGTATACTACAGAATTCATGAAAGGGAGTGACTTAGTTTTGGAAAAATCTGTTTTTACGGAGTACGCACCCACTAGGGTTTATAGGACTCATCTAAAAAACATTCATTTTTCCGTTTGATAAGTCTCAATTCTACTATACTAGTACTAGCACCATTACATGTTGGATTTCGAGGTGCGTTAGATCACCCAACGCAAGCAGTGTCAAGAGGAAACTAACCAATGCATGTACAAGTTCATGGAAATTTAGTGGTCATTCATGCATTCATTCTAATTAATGCCTCGGTAAACAAAACTTCTTGAGAAAAACGAGCGTACTAATTACTTGTGCAAACTACGAAATTAATTCGACCACTCACCGTCTACCTTGGTTGGAGAGATTTTGAAATTAAGCCATAAACTGAAAAGGAGGGAGTAGTAACTTTTGTCTCGATTACTATTTGTGGCCTTGTATAGATGCAAAATGTATTTTTTTATAGTGGCCTTGTATAAGTAAACGGAGAGAGTACTAACCATAGTACGTAGTAGGGACGAGGAGTAAACGGAGGGAGTAGTAAAATTTTCTCATCGTGCTACGAGCCACCGCGCGCGTGGGCGAGGGAGCGGGCATAAGGCGTAGTAAGCAAGCTTCACCTCATCCCGCGAGCCACCGCGCCCGTGGGCGGGGGAGACGGCGTACTAAGCAAGCTTCTCCTTGTTCTGTGAGTTGACGGGACACATCAAAAGTACTCCAGTGTATAGAGCCTTTCCTCTAAGGTAGGCCCCACATGGTTTGCCTCTTTTTTTAATTTAACATAACGCGTCAAGTCGCAATTTGTTTGTTCACCCGTGATAGATGATCCTCCCTCCACCAAGTGGACAGCCAGTACACGCCCCAAATTACCACGTGGGCTGCCTTTTTCGTACAGAAATGAGATCCACCGTGTACCCGCGTGGGTGTGGTTGGGAAAGAGACGGGAGTACGTGCGCCGTGCGTGCACCTCTTCTCTTCGTGCACGTCCCCCACCTACGTGGGTGTGTGTGAGAGAGATACTCCCTCCGTTTCTTTTTACTCCGCATATAAGATTTGGTCAAAGTCAAACTGCACAAAGTTTGACCAAATTTATATAAAAAAATATGAACATCTACAATGCTAAAACTATATAGCATGAACATACGTTTCATGGTGCATCTGATAATATTGATTTCATATTGTGAATGTTTATATTTTTTAATATAAAGTTAGTCCAATTTTACAAAGCTTGACTTTGACCAAACCTTATATGCGGACTAAAAAGAAACGGAGGGAGTACAAACCTAGACATAATGCGCCGTCCATCCCCATGCCTCCGCCCAGTCCGACCACCAGTCACCACCACGCCCCACTCCTCCTCACCTTATCTCTAATCTTTCTCCCTCAATTTTTATATACAAGGGGCCACTATCAAAATTACAATTTGCAGATATACAAGGCCACTAACACTAATCGATGCAATATTAATGGTGTTTGTCTCGTGGTACTAGCAAAGGAGGACATTAATTATCCCTTGCATGCATGCGGGAATTTATAAAAAAATGCATCTTGATGTTCCGTGCAATGCACGGGCATCTTGCTAGTCCATGAAAACAACACATGGCAATATTCCACGGTGAAAGAGGGATTTGAATCTATTGGGAGGGGCTGTTTGGATCTTGCCCAGGGTAGCCAAAATATTGGCGACCCTTTTGTCCACCGGTGCCTTTGCCACCGATGAACGAGGAATGGCTCGGGTGCTCATGCTGTCATGCATCCTCCAGCGCGCACGTTGGAGACGAGCTCGCACGAGCTGTGTTTTTTTGTCCCACAATACCGGATTTTCATACAAACATGATGGATTTCATTACATTCAAATGAACTACGCGGTGCTAGTTCTGGACAGCACAGGTATATAATATCTGGCCTAAATGGTCGCCCGCCGATCGATTTGTGTTCCTCATGTCCGGCAGCACGATCGCCGGACTGCCGGGAGCCCCGGAGGTATATGTTTCAGCGCAAAGGACGGCTCGCTTCCCCACTGCCCAACTGATACATTGGCTTGTGCCGAAGATGATGGTGGCCGACACCGGTTCGAGTTCATCACCGACCACTACTTCGCCATGGCCGGCACCGGCTCGAGTTCATCCTAACATTCCCCTCTTCCGTGGAGCCCATGCGGGTCGACAAAGGTCCTCGCAAAAAAGGATCCAGTAAGACACCTGCTATGTACGCCGGCGTCGCCTTCGCGGTGGCCTTCATGGGACCCAAGTGGTGGCGGCCTCCCGTGTTCTACTTCTCCTCGATGATGGCGGCGGACGTGGAGGCGCTGGCCACCGACTCGTCGCTCTCCGCGCACCCGGCTTCTGTCACTGCTTGCATGGCGCGGCTGCCGGCATGGGAGTCTCGGCCACAGAAACGGGAGACGCGGTACGAGGCAGCGGCATGGACGGCAGCAACAACGCCCGTGCGCCGCTCCTCGCCGAGCTGGCCTGGAGCGGCGAGTTGCTGAACCGCGCGCCGGCTTGGGGCGGCAACTGGCTCCGTCGGGCGAGGGGATGGAGGTGCATTAGCAAGCTGCATAGCTCGTATCCGGTGGGCTACCCAACCGGCTTGGATGCGGGATAACTACTCTTCGTAAGCCATTGTAAGAGTGGACAAAATGGTGGAGGAGATAGGGGAGCGGCGGAGGTGTGCGATTCTTGGCCAGTGTTTGGCCTCGTTTAAATAGGAGATTAAATAGATGGCGGACGGGAGGAGCTCGGCCGGCGTTGCGTTTAATGCCGGCCCGGTCATGAACGGACGTGTGTCCAGAGTGGGTTTCTCGGCTTCCACACGGGTGGGTTTCATGGAGGCGTTTGAATGCGGCACGGAGGCGTGTTCAGCCGGGCGTGCCGCGAGTGGCGCCCTCGACTCTGACCTAGGACACCGGGCCATTCTTCCACTGACATGTGGGCTCTTTGGGTGCATGGCATGCATGTTAGTGACCCAACGCAGGAAGCGCATAGTAGAGGAACATTTGGTGGGCCAGGGCGGTCAGAAGCGGGCATTTCATAAACCGATGATTGTTCATTGAGTGTGTCTTCATCTTTTTCATGTAGATACTACTTGATAGCCCGTTCGATATGTTGTGATTCATAAAGACCGCAGCAAACATTAATGTTCTGCTTATCATAGATAAGATTTATTAATACCCGTAACTATCCATGTCCTTAACAAAGAGTGCATGCGCGTATAGGTTGAACGTGTGTCTTGCGTCGTGTGCTGTGTGCATGCAGGCGTGCGTGCAAGGGTACGTTTCAGTGTTCCATGCATGGGTGCGTACGTGCATGTGTTCGTGAGTGCATGTGTACGTGTCAGTGTTGCACGCCAGCATGCGTGCGTGTGTACGTGTCAGTGTTGCACGCCTACATGCGTGTGTGTCTTGCGTGCGTGCATGTGTACGTGCGGGGTGAGGCTACATGTCAGTCGACTGACTTTTTCATCTCTGGTTATTAGATTTTCCAGCCGTTGGATACGGAATCAAGGGCCTCTAGTTTATCATCAAACTCCACCCCCCCTGAGCCGCCAGCCACCACCGACCGAACCGCCAGCCCCCGCCTCCCGCGGCCGGCCCGCCCTCCCCGAAACCACTCCCCA
>NC_041390.1:8913628-8923475 GCF_002162155.2 Triticum dicoccoides | reverse complement strand
CACACCCCACCGCCCAATGAACGCCCCCCAACCGCCGGTGACTGTCAACCAGAGGTCTCACGACTTGGAATACCCACTGACCACTAATTTATTACCATTTCTGTCCTTCATATATGCGCTGACGGGTGGGCCCTATGGTAATGTGCGCTGCTGAATGTGGACCGTTTGACTGGTCAATTGATCGTGTTATCAACAAATTACGGAGCTGTATGGTGAGCCAGTGACCATATGATCACCCTAAAATGTACTCCTATTTTATTAACATAGTATAGACTCAAACTACCATTTCTTTCTTTCATATACGGGTTGACAGGTGGGCCCCACGGTTACGCGCCCCGATGGTGCAACACTAGTCAATTGATTGTGTCATCAACAAAATACGGAGTTGTACGGGTGAGCCAGTGACCGTATAATCATGATATGTATTTGTTTAACACGGTACAAACGCAAGGACTCATATATACGCGCAAGCACTCACCGCTATAAGCGCACACACGCGAACCCTACCCCTATGAGCACCTTCGAGAGAGTGGGCCAGCATATATGATCTTGAGATTTTACGAAGTCACCATAGGTGCCTCATAGTTGAATGGAACGTCTCCTCCCACTGAACGTACGTCGCCAGAAAATACTGAAATTAACACAAGATAAATGCGAGCACCGGGACTTTAACCTTGGTGGGCTCGAGAAACCACTGTCCTCTAACCATCCAACCACATGTTGGTTAGCACGACAAAATGTATGTGGTGACCGTGATGAGCTTATTCTGAAGTCCAGTGACCATATCGTGCTTTCGCTTCAAATACAATGACCGTAAGTGTCGTCAACAAAATACGGAGCACGCATCAAATGCAAAGTCCGTCAGTGTCATCAACAAAATATGGAGACGTATCGTGAGCTAGATACTGTTGTACTATTGTATATGCTTATTTTCTTAGTGGCCGATTGCGTGTGTGGTGTGGTGGGCACATCATTTCTAGTTGTTGTGGGTCAACAAGAAGACTCATGGGTCGGTTCCATCCTGCGCCACATATAGGTTGGACCGAGACGTGTTATACGAAGACCCATGTGGAGGACTCGGCGTACAACACGAAGCTACCAAAGTTGCGAAGGACTCTATCCCCACTGGTGATAAGCGGACTATATATGATTTGTAACCCTAGGCCCTTAGTATGTTATACAAGCTTGGGGGCTAGATCGTCGATAGTATACACACACGCACAATGCCTGGTACTCACGTGTACTTTGTACACACCCCTATCACTAATATACAGTACCAGGAGTAGGCTCTTTCTTCAACTGCAATTGAATTCTAGCATGTGCATGTGTTTATTTCATATTATCGATCCATAAAGTGAGAGTGGTTTGAAATACAGGCAATGGATGCTTTTGCAATTCATATATAAACATTAATTAGTGCACTCCATGTTGTTAGTGTGAAGCACTTTATACATTTGTCACTTGCATGGATACATTCCAAATTGCTAGCTACAAAATAGAATACATGTCGAATTCAACATAAAGGGGGTTTCGAAGATTCGAATTCATAGGAAGTGCATTCATCAATTTGAACCCGAGATAATGGCATTTGTAAATCAGATGTAAAAGGTGGCATCAATCTTTGTTGTGAGTTTGAACATGCTATATATATTCATACACATATCTAACTTTTTTTTGGCAACCAAGGAGATTATATCTGGAACCATGCATGAATTGAGGTAAGTTGCATATTTTTTAATATATACTCCTGCACAATGTATATTCAAATGTACCCCCTCCATTCCATAACAATCGTAGCTTTAGGATTTTCAAGAGTAAAGATTTGTGAAGTTTGACAAATTCTGAAAGTTCAATTCAAGAGAACCAAAAATGTTAATGCTTCTGCTCCCAAATATTGAACGAAGCGCCAAATAGGCCTCTGGTCACCCGAAACTGCACGAGACTAATGTTTTGGTGGTAGGAAATTACTGTCCTGACTCTGGCCCGTGTAGCCTATTGGCGCGATGTCCAAAGGTCTAAACCGGGGTAGGTTTGTAACTTCACCAAGACGTCAGAGAAGCATTCATACGCCGTGGGCGCCTACCCATGCGCTCGGCCGAAATCTATCCCGCCCACATTTGGGACACTTCACATGACTGTCCTACCCCCAACCCGCAATATGTCCGAAATTTTAGATGGGGGGAAAGTTTGTAACTTTCCCCAAATTTCAAACAAGTGCGTCTCAAACCGAAACATTGTTCCCCCTTAGTTCCCCGCCTCCCTCCGTTTCCCCATTCATACTCCGTGGGCGCGAAAACGCCCGCTCCACCAGCCGCGAAACCCCAACCTCCTCCGTCCTCCACCCCATAGCGGCCAATCCACCGCCGCCCTCCTCCATCACGCCGGAGCCGGTAACCCGACGTCGTCGTCCAACGCAACCGCAACCGCAACGCCCTCAAGGACTTAGAAGCTGAAGCCAAGGCAGAGCTGCCTCCACAACACCGACGCCGACGTGCGCCATACCAGAACCACTCCGACCACGCCGTCCAGCGCCTCACTGCCGCGGCTCCACTGTCGCAACTTTCCACCGCACCAGAGCTGTTCCTGCTACGCCGTCGTTCGCCGCTTCGGATCTGCTTCTCCGCCACCGACAGACGGCCACCGCACCACACTCAACAACTTGGCCATGGGTTCGTCCAAGGCTGCACTGTCCTCGAAAACTTCTGGTTTCCGGCGAACAACAAGAAGATCGTCGGAAAAACAGAAGGAGGACACAACACTGCCAGCAGAAAGAGGTACTCCTCTTCCCTTATTCGTGCAAATCTTACGTCTCCGCTCACACCGTATTCATCCCATGAAAGAAACTAGTTGAGCGCTTCTTACTGCATCTTGTTCGTGATACTAAATGCATAAGGTTTCCTCCCTTTTACTATTTCACCTTTGCTAGAGGTCAGTAGCCTGCCTGGATTTCAATTCAGGGTCAATCGAACCAGAATTAAAAGAAGCAGCATCCGCTTAGGCGCGCAGAGCACCTAGTCTGCCTGTTCCTCGAGGAAGCGGCGCATCGGTGTCTATCATAGGGGTGTGGGGCGCAGGAGCTGCTTGCGCCCGATCTGGAGGTCGGCGGGGCTTGAATGGATGGCCGGGGGGCGGTGCGGTGAGGTCAAGGGGAGGGCGCAGGCAGGGGAGGAATACTGGGCCGGTGGTCGCTGGCGTTTCAAGGAAGATCGTCAACACTGACTCGCTGGAGGTAGATGAAGGCGATCTGCCCATTCTTTGTACATCGGACGGTGCAGAAAAAATGGACTGACGTATTTGCTTTCAGCCGACTGTTATTTTCATAGAATCATGTAGTAATTTAGTATGCCATGCATGTTGTAGAGCTATCATATGTCTCCTCTCATTTATTTCTCACCGACCTGCTATCTGCTACCTTTACACTGTACTAATTGTGCACACACTTCACCCATACTCACACTATTGTTTTTTTATGCATGGGTATTTCAGACTCTGACGCAGTGTTGATGAATGCAGAAAAGGAAAGACAGAAGTCGCTCTAGTGTAATTCGAAGATAAGCACTAAGCGTTCCAACGCTCTAATGGGTGCAGTGTCAGCAGTTGGAGACAGTAAACGTAGCTCTGCAGTTGATGATCTCAATTGCCACACACAACCAATCCAGGTGCTTGCTTTAACTTCGCGCTATCAAATGTGGTTGCATGTTGCATATGGTGTCTAGCTTGTATTGCTTCCAATTTGGTTAAATTGCATCTGCTTACTTTACACATTATACCTTTGATAATGAATGCCTTCCTGTTTTCGATACATACTACATATGTCTATTAACCATCTTCGTACATCAAACTAATGCTCTTTTGTATCCCTCGTCAATCACTTATGATGAGACAGTCACCCGGGTGGGTTACTGTGAGACCCCATACTCTTGTAAAGAGTGTAGTGTCATCCTCCCCACATGATTCTCAAGAAACAACAAGGCTAAATGAAGATACTCAACGTAGTTCTCTAGTTGATCACCGCAATTTCCCCACACCACCATCGCAGGTGCTTGCTCTTACTTAGCAGTGTGATATGTAGTGTTCGCCTTACATGAAAGTAGTGTTCGTCAGTATCATGCATCAATGAGTTCTGAAGAGCAAATTTTATTCCTTTTTCTTGTGGGTTTGACTTGACAAGGCAAAATCAAGAAAGAGGAAGGAAAAGAGTAAGGAAGGCGATGATGGTGTTCCTCTGCAGCAACGTAAACGGAGCATCTATACCGATTTTCCTTGTACTAATAGTGCATTACAAGGTCCAAGTCTCTGCTCCCCTACTCCACCATCCAAGGTGCTTGCTCTAACTTGGCAGTGTGATATCTGGTTGCATGTTGCATATGGTGTCTAGCTCGTATTGCTCCTAATTAGTGTAAACTGTATCTGCTTAGCTTACACATGATACATGTGAATATGACATGCTTTCCTGTTTTTGGTACATACTATATCTTATGATAAGGCACCTTTAAGTCGCCACTATGATATTGGTTGTGTCTTGCATATGATTTCTAGCATGTACTACTTCTAATTTATTGAAACGCCATACAGTTTGAACTTGGCAGAGTGATATTGGTTGCATCTTTCATATGGTGTCTAGCTTGCAGTGCTTCTAATTTGTTGAAATGCCTTCTGCTTAGTTACCACATCATAGGTGTGAATATGTCACACCATCATGTTTTTCATACATATTCCATCCTCGCATCATGTGTTTGCCTTTCATCCGAGTAGTGTTCGTCAGTATCATGCATGAATGAGTTCTGAAGAGCGAATTTTATTCCTTTTTCTTATCGGTTTGACTTCACAATGCAAAATCAATACAGCTGAAGGAAATTAGTCCGGCAGTGGATGATGGTGGTCCTTCGGAGCAACTCAAACAGGGGGTCTCTACAGATTCTACTCCGCCATCCTCCCAACAAGATTCGCAAGACAACACAAGGCTGGACAGTCAACGTAGCTGTGTAGATCATGAGCACATCTCCCCTACTCCACCATCACAGGTGATTGCTCTAACTTGACACTATTATATGTGGTTGCATGTTGCGTATGATGTCTAGCTTGTATTGCTTCTAACTTGAATTGCATTTGCTTACTTTACACATAATGCCTGTGAATATGACATATATTCCTGTTTCTAGAACATACGTGTACATGATGAGCACATCTCCCCTACTCCACCATCACAGGTGCTTGCTCTTACTTGGAACTGTTATACGTGGTTGCGTTTTCTGTATGATGTCTAGTTTGTATTGCTTCTGATTATGTTGAATTGCATCTGCGTAGCTTACAACTTATACCTGCAACGATCACTTACCCATAAGACACATTTAACTTGGGACTGTGATGTAGGTTGCATCTTGCATTGTCTTCTAGCTTGTACTGCTTCTAATTTCTTGAAATGGCACTTATGATGAGACACTTTTTACCTGATAGAGTGATATTGGTTGCATGTTCATATGGTGCCTAGCTTTCATTTCTTCTAATTTTGTTGAAATGCCTTCCGCTTACTGTTTTTTCATACATATTCCATCCTCCTATCGTACGTGTGAATATAAAACGCTGTCTTTTTTTGTATATATTCCATCCTCCTATCCTGCACTTGCCTTACATCAAAGTAGTGTTCGTCTGTATCATGTATCAACCAGTTATGCAGAGCTAATTTTATTCATCTTCTTGTGGTTTTGACTTCATAAGGCAATATCAAAAAATAGGAAGGAAGCAGAGACTCTCTAGATTTGCCACTGCTACTGCTAATGAAGTTGAAGTCCCAAGTCTACATGATGAGTTCATCTCCCGTACTCCACCATCGCAGGTGCTTGCTCTAAGTTGAGAGCGTGATAATTGGTTTCATGTTGCATATGTTGTCTAGCCTGTATTTCTTCTATTTTGACTAAATTACACCTGCTGAGTTTATACGTTATACATGTGCATATGACATGGCTTTCTGTGTCTAGAATACACTGCATCTATCTATCATACCATGGTCTTACATCAAAGTACTGCTGTTGTGTATCTCGCATCAGTCACTCATGATTGGATGCTTTTAACATGGCAGTTTGATAGTGGTTGTGTTGGGGATATTACTACTGGGTGTAAACCGGCCTATCTGGGCCGGGTTAACTTCATCAGTAGTTAAGTATGTTAAAGGCCATGAAGGTACATAAGGGCTCAAGACCCATAATCGGTTTAAGCCCTGTAGCCGTAAACCGGCGTCGGTATGTAACTTGTATTGTAAGTTAGGAACTAGCGGTGTGACCCGCGCATTTGCGCGGCTAGAGTTCTATGTTGTTGTTTATGTGTTCATAGTTATTATATTATAATTCCTTTGTTAAACCTTTATAACTTGCACAATAAAAAATAAATTAAGTTTAAATTTTTTTCTACATTAGCATTGATTATCATTGTTCAATACATTAGAATGATTGAGAAAGCATGTATATGTTGTGAAAAATTGCAAGAATGCCAAGGAAGCTGAAATTCAAGCAGTCAAATTAGGGATGAACCTTGCTCTTAAATGGTCAATTCTTCCGATTCTGGTGCAATCTGATTCAATGGCAGCATTGTCTTCTATAGTGGAAATCTTGTTTATTGGTTGCAGCGTGGACCAGATTTCATCTCTGATCTTGTATTGTCCTAATCTAACACTGTTAACATTCAATACAACCTCCAAATTACCCGCGCAAAAGGAGGAAACATATATATGTTGTGAAAAAATTTCTGACATCACTAAAAGTCCTTTCATTGGTCATATTACTTTGTTTATAAGGATCCTGAGAAGCTAATGTAAAGGACGGTGTTGTGGTTAGTAACTTAGCTCATTATATGGGTATTCTAGAAGTGTCTCCCTGGCCAGTCCAATGATTTTAATAACACATGTCGACAAAATTTATATTTTAGTCTTGTACTTTCTAGACTAATCCCAGCGTTGTTATAGTATGAATGAACCCAAAAAATGTATCTAAAACTTACAGATGAAATACCTGTAGTATTGAACACTCTGCAATATTCTGTTAGGATTCGTATAGCCTTCAATATTAGTTCGGGTGCATATGATGGGGTATAGCATGTTTTCTTAATATACCAACTTTGTTTTTCTTTTCTCCGGTGACACTTCTAGAATACTTTGAGCTATCGTGATGTTGAGAAAAGTTTACATTTTTTCTCATGGGGTAGAAAGAGTTGCATTTTGGTGTTGTAGTCTTGTACATTTAGCCATGTCACATGGACTTAACCAAATAATCATGTATACCTTATGGCTCAAATAGCCATGGAATTTGCATTGATATATTCAGCTCATTATTCATTTTCTCTTAAAAGTAATTCATGTGCATATGATTGTTCATGGTGAGAAGTTTATGTATAGGAAAAGTATTCTCTATATAGAAGTTTGTATTTTTTTAACTAACTATCTTTGGGTTTGCTTGCACGGCATGGGCTTTTCTTTTCTATTTTGATCTTTGGTAGGTTTAATTGTGTGGCGCAGATAGTATGCTGATCTTTTGTAGAGTCTCCTCAATTTGTAGTGCTTCGTTTTATAATTTTTCCACGTAACCATTCACTTTTCATGGCACTCAAATATCCTAGAAAGAATATTTTGTTTTGTGGTAGTGCAATCAAACAAAATTAGATATAAATTTAATCATGAGAATTCGAGTCGATATGGCACACCGCAATTCTGTGTTTGTTTGTTTTTTCTATAATTTATGAAAATGTGACGTTACAATTTTATTGCTCTTGAGTGTCAAAAATTCCATAATTATTTCTATGTGGACTCAACTCAATCTGAGAAATTTGCAAAGAATTTTTTTTACACCGAGCGAATGTTCTCTCGGGATCTTTACAGTGCAACGCTATGTCCACTAGTCGATTTGGCGAGCGGCCGCACACGTGCCTGTCATATGAAAACAGGCTGCAATGCACATGAGCTGCCGTGCTAAACTTAGTCAAGCTATAGTACATCTCAAATAAAAAATCAATTTCACCTCATGAAAATCGAATTCATACTGTGCTATCTTCACATGGATATGTTTTTTCTAAGGCCAAGGGTGTGTTTCTCATGCACGTATTTACTATGCACGTATTTACTATGGGGAGCCAGTCTGATTGGTTTGAGGAAAAAACAAAGAATTGCAGATGGGACCACGTACCCTTCATTAGCACGTATACATGTATTAATGGATGTTAAGGAAACGTGAATATGTGGTGCCTCTTGTCTGCAAAAAATAAAAAGAATATATGGTGCCTCCGAGCCGGACTCTATCTCACCCGGCCTTTATTCTCGTGAGCTGCTACGATGCCCTGCTGGCCCACGGCAATAGTGCCTCCTATGTTGCGATGGCCGGGCTAGGAACTTTCCTAGTTGTTTGTTTTATCTGTTTTTGGTTGCCGTACTATGCTACACCAAGCAAAGGTGTTTTTTTATATAGACGCATGTGAGTTAACAAAAGATGCTGGTTCTAAAAAAAAACAGCCATGTTGTACGTGACATGTCAAACTATTTGTTCATAGTAATATTTGTATGTAACGCTACATGTTTTAAATTTCAGTCGTTAATCTCTAAAATTTACAGTCAATATAATTTAATCTATGTGGACTAACGTGATGGTTTGTTTTACTTATCTCTTAAGTACATAATAGATAAGTAGAGACCCAACCGTACACATCTATGAGCCGGTGTTGGGACTCTGTAAACCGATGGGCGTCACCCATGTATATAAGGGGACGACCCGGCGGCGGTTCAGGAATAACAGACAACAACTCGAGACTTAGGCGAAGCTTGTTTGCTCCCTAGTCATCGAAACCCCATCAATTCCATCACAACTAGACGTAGACTTTTACCTTCATCGAAGGGGCCGAACTAGTATAAACTCTTTTGCGTCCCTGTGTCCGCTTTAACCCCTTCAAGCTAACCCGTAGTGATGGCTCCACGACTAAGTCCTTTCATGAGGACATCTGCCGTGACAAAACCACGACAGTTCGCGCCCACCGTGGGGCTATTGCACGATCGTTTCAAGTTCTTGGAGGGCAACTTCGAAGGACTCAAGGGCTACGCTGTGGGACGGATGACCAAGAGTCGTCGCGGCAAGCTCTACATCGACGACGCAGGATGGGGCCCCGAGGCCGGCTCGACTGAGTACGGGTACCGGGTCCCCTTCGGTGGCATACACGTCTTCATTGGCAAGATCGATGAACCGGGCCCTGAGCCGGACATCTGCACCAACCTCGTCGAAGCGGCTCAGCGTGCGTGATCTGCCCAGGTTAAACCGGCCGTGAAGCGTGCCTTCGTGGGAGTCATCCACGGAGGAGACTATGAGGATGGATCGGAATCTGGTGGCGAGACCGTTGTTTATTCCGGCGACGAGTCATCAACCAGAGAAATCGAATCGTTGTATCAGCTACAAGACGGCCGGATTGAGGGCTGTTCCAATGACGACAGTATTTCGGACCCCTCTGATCTGCGCAACCGGGTTGGAATATTCATGGCCGGTACACAGGCGGTGATTCACTCTTCGACCGCAGCAGCAATGATCTCCGGGTCAGTGGCGGCGACGGCTGCCGGGGCAGGAGGCCCTGTGCGCCCGCCGGCTCAACACTAGTAGAAAACCGGCCTTTTGTCCCGGTTCGTAAGGGCCTTTAGTCCCGGTTCCCGAACCGGGACTAAAGGGTCGTTACTAATACCCTCACCCTTTAGTCCCGGTTCAAACCAGAACCGGAACAGATGGGCCTCCACGTGGCATGTGCGCCGAGCCCAGGCAGGAGGGCCTTTGGTCCCGGTTGGTGGCACCAACCCGGACCAATAGACCTCCACGCGTCAGCATTTCTG
>NC_041390.1:8900328-8913276 GCF_002162155.2 Triticum dicoccoides | reverse complement strand
GTTTGGGGGTTTTGGGGGGTTAATTTAGGTATTTCATATATTGTGTTAGATAGCTAATTAATAGAGAGAAGTGTCCTCTCTTATGTCCGTGCTTGGTCGACGCTACGTACTATACATACGTATAGAGAGGACTAGGCACGCTAACTAGCTAGTAAGAAAACGAAGGAAACACAAGATCCTCATGAACATATATGCATACAGAGAGAAGTGATATCGACCACCTCTCCTTCTCCGAGAGATTGGTCGAACAACAAGTTCTCGTATATCTATCGTCCGACACTACCGGCTACATATATACAATAATTATCTTTTACAAATATAATCTCTTAAATTATGGACGCATGGTCCACATAGTATTCTCCGTCTTCAGCGATCACGTGGTCAAGAAAGAATGCCGCCAATTCCTCTTGAATTGCTCGCATGCGATCTGGTTCTAGGAGTTCATCCCACTGCCGAAACATCTAATTTGAAGAAGGGGGTCAATACATATATATATATGAATGAATGAAACTCAACACAAATGATGGTAATAAACAAAAATTGTGAATATTATTTCTTACACACTTCATATTGTTTCTCAGAGTACCCGCCCCGCTCACAGGTCGTGTGGCGGATGGACTCGCAGACGTAGTATCCACAGAAATCATTTCCTTGTTCCTGCCACAACCACTTTACAAGAAATAGAGGTCAATCAAACAGATAAGCAAGAATGCCAAATGGTATTGATGAAACTAGCGCTTGAATCAATAGCTAGGAGACGCGCGGAACATGGTACTATAGTACTTACTTTCGGGTATCTAAATTCCAGCTCCTTCGGGAGTCCCGGGGATTTTGTGCTGAATTTTCTCCAAACACTGCCAGACAAAAGAAAACAATTACTTGATATCAGGAAATGAACAAATTTGCTGATATGGTGGATAATGATCGATTTAACTTACTTCTTGAGGATTTCAGTCATGTCCGCATACTCCTGGGGATCTTTTCGTCTCGAGTCCAAGACAGTTACTACTCCCTGCTCAAGCCTAATCTCCAGGAGAATATAGTGGAAACTGCGCACGCATGCATAACTCGTCAATTACATTACTGTAACCTGGACTAATATATAAGGGAAACCGAATATGCACAAGACAACACTCACTTGAAGTTGTAAGGAAAGAGTATTATATCTTTGTGTTCATTTATTTTGGATGATCGTAGCAAGTTGGCCTCAGTATCTGCGGCATGATCTTTAACCTGAACTGCATCTATGAGATTTGTGTTAATGAACCCAATATCACCGATTTGTCTTTTCTTCAATTCGGCGATCTTCAATCTGCATAATATAGTGAGGATAATTATAAATACATGCAATGAAAGAGTTGAGCTATATAGAGTACTTAATGACAGAAGTAGTAGTACTTACAGACAGTAGCGGGTGACCGTTGCATTATCGAGGGCCAATTGATTGAAAAACTGATAGAACTCCTCAAATGGAACATGCAACAGTTCAATTCCAACGAGGTCATGCTCCGGTTTAACTCTCATATACAAAGTATTCCTCCCCCCAGACTCTCCGCGGATTTTCATGTACCAATCATGCAATCTTCGCATCATCGTTGTTAGAGATCTTTCATCTTTGACGAGAGGCTTCCCGTTCTCGTATCTGTGTATCTGCACGTCCAGGAAATCATAATGTACATCATCGGGCAGGTAATCGTCAGGATTGTTATAACCGGGCGCCATCCTCGGATCGAAGCTAGGCACCTTGAGCGGGCGGCACGATTGCTTTGCTTGTTCGCCGAGCTGGGCAATTTGTTTCCCAGCTCGTCGTTCTTTCATCCTTTGATCACTGACAGTACTTCCCGACCGCTGCGCTTTGGCAAATGCCTTTCCAATAATGTGCTCATAGTTGCCTTTCGGCGGAGACTTGGGTGGTTTTGCCAGGGCAGCCAGAGTGCGCTTCACTTTCACCCGATCTAGCTTCTCCTTCGGAGGTGGATTTCTCTTTGCTTTCAACCCTTCAAACCAGTCATCCACCTCGTTGCGCGATCCTTGCATTCTCCTCCAGGGTCCTCTCGTATGGTAACTTCTCTGGAGTCTTCAGAGAAGGACCGAATCTGTATTTCCTCCCGCCTCTTGCTGTATTGCTAGACGCCGGCAGAGCAGACGGAGCGGCAGTCTTCTTGACTTGCTTACGAGGCGGAGGAGAAGGACTACGACGTGCCGGAGCAGCTGCCGGAGCGGCGGCGGGTGTCATCCGCCCTTGCTGACGAGGCGGAGAAGGAGTAGGCTGGCTGCTCGGGCGCGCCGGCGCAGGCGGAGAAGGAGGCGGAGTGCCGCCACGCACCGGAGAAGGAGCCGGCCGAGGGCCCTGATCGTCACTCGCCGGAGGAGGAGGCGGTGGAGGAGGCGGAGTGCCCTAACTCGCCGGAGGAGGAGGAGGAGGTGGAGGCGTCCAGTTTGGAAGGTTGATGAGCTCCTTCCGCCATAGGCATGGAGTCTTCAGAGCAGAACCCAGCCGAGTCTCCCCTTCTCCGGTAGGGTGGTCAAGTGAGAGGTCCTCAAATCCCTTCGTTATTTCATCCACCATCACCTTAGCATATCCTTCTGGAATCGGCTGGCAGTGAAAAGTTGCGTCGGGTTCATTAGAAAAACAAAGCCAACAGCCGCCTTGACCTTCATATTCATCCATTGCGTCATAAGGTGGCAAATTTGAGCCTCCGTGATAGCATCCACGGGATAGCTGGCAGGAGCCGTCAAGACAAGCTTCGGCTGAAGCAGCTCAGTGGAAGCCACGCTGCTTCTCCGCTGAGATAGCGGGGTAGCTTCAGGGGAAGCTTCGGCAGTTCGTTTGTTGCGATTTGCTTCTCGTTCCTCTATCCCGAGTACCCTTTCTTTAAGCGCCTGCAGTTCGGACTGCTACACTTTCTTCCTCCTCTCCTGGCTTTTGTAACCGCCTGCGTCCGGAAACCCAGCCTTCCACGGAATGGAGCCTGGCGTGCCTCGTGTCCGTCCAGGGTGCTCAGGATTTCCGAGGGCCTTTGTGAGCTCGTCGTTCTCTCTGTCTGGAAGGAACGTCCCTTTCTGCGCTGCAGCGATATTACCGAAGCTTCTTCAAGGGTATGTCAAGTTGCTCAGCCATCCAAATGCACTTCCCTGTTACAGGGTTCAAGGTTCCACCAGCCCCAAAGAACCAAGTCCGGCAACGGTCTGGCCAGCTCATTGTCTCTGGTTCGATCCCTTTTGCAAGCAGATCATTCTCAGCCTTGGCCCACTTAGGCCGGGCTACGAGGTAGCCACCTGACCCCGTGCGATGGTGAAGCTTCTTCTTCGCAGCATTTTTCTTGTTTGTCGCCGACATCTTCTTACTCTTTTCCGATGTCTTGTAGGCCACAAATGCAGGCCAGTCATCTCTGATCTTCTCATATATGCCCTTGAATTCTGGTGTCTCTTTTTTCTCGACAAACCTATTCAGGTCATTCTTCCACCTCCTGAATAGGTCTGCCATCCTCTTAAGAGTAAAAGACCTGATTAATTGCTCTTTAACTGGCTTCTCCGGATCATCCTCTGGCGGTAGGGTGAAATTTGTCTTCAGCTCAGTCCAAAGATCATTTTTCTGCATATCATTGACGTAAGACACCTCAGGGTCTTCTGTAGCCGGCTTGAACCATTGCTGGATGCTGATCGGGATCTTATCCCTAACCAGAACCCCGCACTGAGCAACAAATGCCTTCTTTGTTCGGATGGGTTCAATAGGTTGGCCGTCGGGCGCGATTGCTATGATCTCAAACCTTTCATCCGAGCTCAACTTTTTCTTTGGGCCTCGTCTCTTTACCTCTGTTGTGCTCGATTCGGAGGGCTAGAAAAAAGAGCAAAGACTTAATTAATATGTGTACATCCAAAACAATGAATGCATCAATTAGCTAGTCAGCACAGGCTTAACTAATATATATACCTGGCCGGACTCGGTTCGGTCACCGCACGGTCTCCTTCTTGCACTAGCATTGGGTCACCGGAGCCGTCCTCATGTTCTTCTTCTTGCACCGGCATTAGGTCACCAGAGCCAGCTTCTTCACCCTCTCCTTCCAGAGTACCATCGGTGTCGTTGAGATACAACGAGACAGCATCACTTCCTTCTGCGATTATGTCCCTCAACATCGCTTCGTTTGCTTCGTCTCGGGTGGTGTCCATAGTTTATACAAATATTTACAACATGGCAATTATTATTCAAACATGACAAATGGATATATTAGTAGAAAACGTAGAACTAGCTAGCTAATCATAGTAAGGAATCATATATATTAATTAGTGGCCTCGACGCTGCTTCTCTAGGGTTTGGGGTGGCCTCGACAACGCTTCAAGGGTTTGGGGTGGCCTCGAGAGAGTTTGTCGGGTAGGGGCGCGGCGGGAGGGGGTAGGAGACCGACATCGTTTTTTTCGATGGGTTTGGGTGTCCTCGAGAGTTTTGGTCGAGTGAGAGGGTCGGGGGGAGCTCCCGCGGTATAAGTTATTATCCCAGTCGAGAGGGGGTATATATATCGACCGCCCCTCATGTCGAAGTTATCCGAGGGGTATATCGACCCCCCTCGTGTTGAAGTTATCGAGGAGGGAATAGAGAGGAGAATAAGAAAGGAATAGAGGAGAAGATCAAAGAAAAAAAAAGAAGAAAAAAAAGAGGAGAAGAAGAAAGGAATAGAGGAGAAGAAGAAAAAATAGAAATTTCTATTTTTTCTTCTTCTCCTCTATTCCTTTCTTCTTCTCCTCTTCTTTTTCTTCTTTTTTCCTCTTATTATTTATTTCTCCTCTTTTTCCTCTCCTCTTCTTCTTTCTTCCCCTTCTTATTTTCTTCTTTCCTATCCTTCTTTTTCTTCTAAATTTTAGCATATTCTAAATTTTCTTCTAACTTTCTATATATGAACAAAAAACTTTCTATGAACAAAAAACTTTATATATATATATATATATATATATATATGAACAAAATTTCTGTGAACAAAAAAAGTTAAACTAACCACATACACATATACATTATACATAGACATATACATACACATATACATACACATACACATATACATTATACATAGACATATACAATATACATACACATATGAAAAAAAATTAAACTAAAAAAAATAAGGGCAGGGGCGGCGGGCGAAGGGCAGGGGCGCGCGGCGGTGCGATGGCAGCGCGCGGAGGCGTCGGCGGCCAGTACAGGGGGAGGAGCAGGGGAACGAGGCGGCGCTCACCGCGAGGTGGCGTCGGTGACGAGGAAGGCTTGGGGACGTACGGCGGAGGCGCGCGCTCGGGGCGAGGGCAAGGGTGCGCGGGCTCGTGGACAACGTCGGCGATGGCGACGGCGAGGCACGGGCGACGGCGATGGTGCGGTCGGGGGCGACGGCAGGGGCGGCGGACGGCGTCGGGGCAGCCTGGCGGCGTCGATGTGCTCGGCGTCGTCGGGCGGGCCGGGGGGCAACTGGTCGATGAGAAACTAAAATTTTCCTAAGTCCTGCTTATATACCCAGGCCTTTGGTCCCGGTTCGTGGCACCAACCGGTACCAATGCCCCTCTTTAGTCCCGGTTGGTGCCACCAACCGGGGCCAAAGGCCTCTTTTCAGCAGCCCAAAGGGCGGGAAGCGGCGGCCTTTGGTCCCGGTTGGTGGCACCAACCGGGACTAAAGAGGGGCATTGGTACCGGTTGGTGCCACGAACCGGTACCAATGCCCCCCTTTGGTCCCGGTTCGTCCCACCAACCGGGACCAATGGCCTTGCGCTGCCCGCGCCTAAAAGTTTAGTCCCACCTCGCTAGTTGAGAGGGCTCGGGAGTGGTTTATAAGCGCTGCTGCGCCCACCCTCTCGAGCTCCTCTCAACTGCAGGCTTTCGAGCCTAATCTGTCACTGCAATGCCTGTGGGCCTACTGGGCCTGCTGCGGGCCTGAATCCTGGCCCATGGTTTGGTTTCTAGTCGTATTCAGGTCGTGGTGGCCCAGTTGGTGGCATTTTTTTGCTATTTTTCTCATTTCTACTTAGAACTAAATACTTATAGTTTTGTAGTGCTTTCTTTTTTATTTTATGTCACTAGTTTATGAATAACTTTACAATAAAAATTGATTTTTGAGTCATTGTTTTTCCTGCTATTTAATATTACGGTGTTTTATCATTCTACTCAACTTGGTAATTTTAGTTAGTCATAACAAATATTATAGGCATTTTTCTTTTGTTTTTTGCTTTATTTTTTTATTCTTTTTGCTTTTAGGTCAGCAAAATTATAAATTTTCTGTTAGTGCCATTAGTTTTAGAAAAATTATAAACTCAAATTTGAATAGTTAAAATTTGAATCTTTGAAATTTGTGTGAATCACAAGTTTGTGATTAACTTTACTAAAAAATGAACATAGATGCACCTATAGAGAAAATTCGACCTAAATTCATAGTTTTCAAATGAACTCTAAAAAGTTGGCATAGCATGCTCGTCTGTTACAAATTTGGCATGGTATCATCATAATAGTTGTGCGAGAAAGTCTTCACTTTTTCTTCGCTTTTGTCATTTGCTTATTGCGCCGTAACCATGGATAATCTTCATCGTTTATCAGGATGCTTGGGTCAGCCTTGACATTGAAGGGAGGAATTTCATGAAACCTTTCATAATCTTCAGACATGTCTATCTTGCCCTCCACTCCCAGGATATCCCTTTTTGCTGAAAGAACTATGTGGCGTTTTGGCTCATCGTATGATGTCTTCGTTTCCTTATCTTTTCTTCTTCTTGGTCTGGTAGACATGTCCTTCACATAGATAACCTGTGCCACATCATTGGCTAGGATGAACGGTTCGTCAGTGTACCCAAGATTTTTCAGATCCACTGTTGTCATTCCGTACTGTGGGTCTACATGTACCCTGCCTCCTGACAGATTGACCCATTTGCACTTAAACAAAGGGACCTTAAAATCTTGTCCGTAGTCAAGTTCCCATATGTCCACTATGTAACCATAATATGTGTCCTTTCCCTTCTCGGTTGTTGCATCAAAGAGGACACCACTGTTTTGGTTGGTGCTCTTTTGATCTTGGTCAATCATGTAAAATGTATTCCCATTTATCTCGTATCCTTTGTAAATCAATACAGTCAAAGATGGTCCCTTGGACAACAAGTACAACTCATCACAAACAGTGTTGTCACCTCTGAGACGTGCTTCCAACCAACTGCTGAAAGTCCTAATGTGTTCACATGTAATCCAGTCGTCGCACTGCTCCGGGTGTTTGGAGCGCAGACTGTTCTTGTGTTCATCGACATACGGGGTCACCAAGGTAGAGTTCTGTAGAACTGTGTAGTGTGCTTGAGACCAAGAATGCCCGTCCCTGCATATTATTGAGTCCGCTCCTAGCGTGCCTTTTCCAGTCAGTCTCCCCTCATACCGCGATTTAGGGAGACCTATCTTCTTAAGGCCAGGAATGAAGTCAACACAAAACCCGATGACATCCTCTGTTTGATGGCCCATGGAGATGCTTCCTTCTGGCGTAGCGCGGTTACGGACATATTTCTTTAGGACTCCCATGAACCTCTCAAAGGGAACATATTATGTAGAAATACGGGCCCCAGAACGACAATCTCGTCGACTAGATGAACTAGGACATGCGTCATGATATTTAAGAAGGATGGTGGGAACACCAGCTCGAAACTGACAAGACATTGCGCCACATCACTCCTTAGCCTTGGTACCATTTCTGGATCGATCACCTTCTGAGAGATTGCATTGAGAAATGCACATAGCTTCACAATGGCTAATCGGACGTTTTCCGGTAGAAGCCCCCTCAATGCAACCAGAAGCAGTTGTGTCATAATCACGTGGCATTCATGAGACTTTAGGTTCTGGAACTTTTTCTCTAGGATATTTATTATTCCCTTTATATTCGACGAGAAGCCAGTCGGGACCTTCATACTCAGCAGGCATTCAAAGAAGATTTCTTTCCCATCTTTCGTAAGAGCGTAGCTGGCAGGACCTTCATACTGCTTCTGAGGCATGCCGTCTTTTTCGTGCAAACGTTGCAGGTCCTCCCGTGCCTCAGGTGTATCTTTTGTCTTTCCATACACGCCCAAGAAGCCTAGCAGGTTCACGCAAAGGTTCTTCGTCACGTGCATCACGTCGATTGAAGAGCGGACCTCTAGGTCTTTCCAGTAGGGTAGGTCCCAAAATATAGATTTCTTCTTCCACATGGGTGCGTGTCCCTCAGCGTCATTCGGAACAGCTACTGCGCCGGGACCCTTTCCAAAGATTACGTGTAAATCATTTACCATAGCAAGTACGTGATCACCGGTACGCATGGCGGGCTTCTTCCGGTGATCTGCCTCGCCTTTGAAATGCTTGCCTTTCTTTCGACATTGATGGTTGGTCGAAAGAAATCGATGATGGCCCAGGTACACATTCTTCCTACATTTGTCCAGGTATATACTTTCAGTGTCATCTAAACAGTGTGTGCATGCGTGGTATCCTTTGTTTGTCTGTCCTGAAAGGTTACTGAGAGCGGGCCAATCGTTGATGGTCACGAACAGCAACGCCTTTAGGTTAAATTCCTCCTGTCCGTGCTCATCCCACGTACGTACACCTTTTCCATTCCACAGCTGTAAAAGTTCTTCAACTAATGGCCTTAGGTACACATCAATGTAGTTGCCGGGTTGCTTACGGCCTTGGATGAGAATTGGCATGATAATGAACTTCCGCTTCATGCACATCCAAGGAGGAAGGTTATACATACATAGAGTGACCGGCCAGGTGCTGTGATTGCTGCTCTGCTCCCCGAAAGGATTAATGCCATCCGCACTTAAAGCAAACCATACGTTCCTTGGGTCCTTTGCAAACTCATCCCAGTACTTTCTCACGATTTTCTCCACTGCGACCCGTCAGCGGGTGCTCTCAACCTCCCGTCTTTCTTAAAGTCCTCACTGTGCCATCGCATCGACTTGGCATGCTTTCCGTTTCTAAACAGACGTTTCAACCGTGGTATTATAGGAGCATACCACATGACCTTCGCAGGAACCCTCTTCCTGTGGGGCTCGCCGTGAACATCACCAGGGTCATCTCGTCTGATCTTATACCGCAATGCACCGCATACGGGGCATGCGTTCAGATCCTTGTATGCACCGCGGTATAGGATGCAGTCATTAGGGCATGCATGTATCTTCTCCACCTCCAATCCTAGAGGGCATACGACCTTCTTTGCTGCGTATGTACTGTCGGGCAATTCGTTATCCTTTGGAAGCTTCTTCTTCAATATTTTCAGTAGCTTCTCAAATCCTTTGTCAGGCAGAGCATTCTCTGCCTTCCACTGCAGCAATTCCAGTACGGTACCGAGCTTTGTGTTGCCATCTTCGCTATTGGTGTACAACCATTTTTTGTGATCCTCTAACATGCGATCGAACTTCAGCTTCTGTGACACCCAAAAAAAATTGGCCTTGTTTTAATGAATTAAAAATTTTGCCAGGAATTAAAACTTTGAATTTCTGAGCTCTTTTTTTTTAAATCATTTCCTTCCCTGTTATGATGAGTTTTTCCCAAAGAGAAAACTTTCCAAATCTGTCTTTGGACTTATTTAATCTGTCAAGAGAAACTTTCCCTTATTTAATATAACTAATTAAATAATTAAGTTGCTTGATCTTTACTTTCTTGAAAATGGGTTTTCAAGGTTATATGGCCATATTTGAACTATAACCATTGGATAAATTCACCTAAAATTCTAACCAAAAATTGGAGATGTCATGTGATGTTTTTAAATCACTTTTATACAAAAATATCTTTTATTTATGTAATAATTTGAGCTCTGCATCAATTTTTCCTTCTCTGGTCCAGAGTGCAATTTGCACTACAACCCTTTTAAATAATTCCTTCTAGCCTCCACCAAAATTATGGGATATTGGTAGTAGCATATGATTCAACATTATGCAAAAACCTAGTGCTGTTCTTTGAAAATTTTGAGTCAATCAACCTCTTTTTCATTCTGGTCCAGTCTTGTGATTTCTACTGCAACCCTATTTAATTTTTCTCCAAAGATCTTGTGTTTTCTCCTACTTGTAGACAGCCCTACCAAACCCCTAAATCCAGGAGCATGCACCCATTGGATTAATTTTGGTTCATGAAATGATGCCATTTATTTCCTGTCCAGAATTGAAGTTTTGTAAAACTTGCACAAACAAGTTTCTCCTTTTGCCAAACTAACCCTACCACTCTCTCTTGCATCTAA
This sequence comes from Triticum dicoccoides, assembly GCF_002162155.2. Classification (NCBI taxonomy): domain Eukaryota; kingdom Viridiplantae; phylum Streptophyta; class Magnoliopsida; order Poales; family Poaceae; genus Triticum; species Triticum dicoccoides. The sequence continues at coordinate 8,903,068 of NC_041390.1, read as the reverse complement.
GGAGACACTGATCTGCAGTTTTTGACCACTCCAAGACTTGCCTAAGTGCCCTTGGCATTTTGTCAAACACCTTATGGGCATGATCTGTTTTGGCATGAATTTTTGGTTTGCACTGTGAACCTGATCCCCTGACCAAACCAGCTTGTCCACTGATCCCCTTGCAAGCCCAAACCTAGACCTGCTAACCCCCAGCTCCAACCGAGCCACCTAGCATGCCATGGCATTTCGCCGAGCATCTGGTGGGCGTGCGCTGGGCGCGCCCAGAGCGCGCAAATTGCAGCCGCGCACACGAGCCGCCGCGTCGCGCCCCTGTCTTGGCCCTCACGGCAGGACCTCGCCACGCACTCCCCGTGTCGCCACAACACGACAGCCTGCCCTGGCGCCCTACAGCGCCACCACCAGAGCACTTTTGGCGGCACGCCGGCGTCGGCAGTGCGCCTCTGCCACTGGCAGCGCCGCCCAAGCCTCTCCCGCTCGCCACCTGGCCCCTGGAGCAGTGCGAGCTCATCCGCAAGCGTGTCTGCTAGCCCTCGTCGCTGCCACGTCGCCCTCGCTACAGAGAGGCGATTCGCCGGAGAGCTTATCCACGGCCGCCGCGGAACCGCCTTGCCTCACCTATTTAAGGAGCCTCGAGCTCGTCTCCGCACGAAAGTAGCCTCAAGCGGTCTCCAGGAAGCCCCCAGTGGCAGCCAATCGACCAGGGAAGGCCTTCTTCCCCGAGTCTGGCCGGTTCGGCCGCCAAGTTCCGGCTGATTCTGTCGCCACCAGTGCCTCCCCCTCTCCATTCTCTCCACCAAGAGCTCTCCCTCCCTCTCGTGAGTACAACCCCACGCTCGATTTTGGTCAGAGACCACCGCAACCCCAAACTCACTATCCACCCGAAGCCTACTCCGCCGCGAAGCTCGCCGCCGGCAGCTCCCTCCGGCCCCACCGGCCTGGCGACCACCTGGAGGACCGCACTGGAGTCGCAGATCCATCCAGACCCTCTGGAACCCGCGGGGAGCCACCGTTCGCCGGTGACGATCGCCGGAGCTCCGCCTTCGCTCGGGACCGAGGAAGGAGAGGGAGAAAGACTAGTCAAACCTGACTAGTGGGCCCCGTGGACCCACTGTCAGTGAGCCACTCCGTCGCCACGCGTGTTAAGTGATAGCGTAAAACCCCAAGTACGTAACCCCTACTTAGAAAGCGTATTCGTGGCTGAAACGTTTTCTTTTGTTTTATTTTTAAAAACAGAATTTGACCAAAACTTTGACTGGTTATACCTTTTTAAATACAACTCCAAATGAAATGATTCTTTTTCCTACCTCTCTCAAATTTCACCTAGTTTATTTTAAGATTTATTTGAAAAAAATTCAGAACAACTTTTGGTGCTGTTTTTATTTTGTGTGTTAATTCTTTTATATTGCTAAAATAGGATTTTTGAAGAGAGGAGAAATGTTTCAAGTTTTGGAGTGCACCCTGCCTTTCCACACATTGAAGGCAAGCATTCTGAACCCCGGCATAATATTTTTGTGTGTTCGATGACACGTTCATAACATCACCTCACTTTGGAGAAACTTGTTATTTCATGTGATATGATCATATGCATGGGTGCATGTTATTGATTTCCATGCTGTTGGAAATGGACACACTTGTGATGATAATCACCCTCATGTGCCTTGCATGCATACCGGCAGGAACCCGGGAAAACCTCTGCCTTGGGTAGGCATGAGTTTGTCGCCGGTCTCCGTCGGGACGGTTATGTCTGGTATGGCATGGCAAGGTGATATGAGCGGTGACTCTGTTGGTTGAAATATATTTGTCATGCTAATCATGCAGGGAATACTTAAACCTCCTGAGTCGACCGTAGATCGAGTCTTGTGCCAGTAACCCCCATGCTTGTTTCGTACTACCACTCGTCTCTACAGCAAGTAGAGTACGTTTCAGTAAGTTGTCAACCTCTTTCTAGCACACACCGTACAGAGAGGCCATGGTGGAAGATACTGGTTGTAGCTGGTAGGCAGGCCACCTGGTCCGGGGGCATGGGTGTTTCCGGTTGGGACCGAGAGGGGAGGCCACCCCTTAGAGCGCGCGATATAAATTTGATCCCATGCTACGCGAGGTTGTAGCGTCCCCACTTAGAGTTTGCTTAACAGGTGTCGTGGGTGATTCCAGACACGTGTGAGATAAGCTGGTGTGTGCAAGTTAGGTGTGTTTTCAACAAAAAGACCGTAGACGGAATTAGTCCCGATGGACTAAAGAAATCCGTTACTCATGGGTAAAGAGTACACCCTCTGCAGAGATTAAACCTATTCGAATAGCCGTGTCCATGGTTAAGGATTACAGTCTGGGATGGGTCAAGTGTCGGTCTTAGTGTCGGTCTTCGGAGGTGAAACTGTTAACCAGAACTGGAACTACTACCTGTGACTTGTGATAATTATGATTATTATTATTGTTGACTAACCTGTGATATCGTTGTTATTATCGAGTATTTCTGGGATGGTTCTACCTCCGGGATATTCACTATGATTGTTTATTTTAAAGCCCTTTGTGTGGTGTCGCTCAGACGCCCGACTGTGGCATTTCTTTTAAAGCCCTTTATGTGGTGTCGCTCAGACGCCCGACTGTGGCATTTCTTTTAAAGCCCTTTATGTGGTGTCGCTCAGACGCCCGACTGTGACATTTCTTTTAAAGCCCTTTGTGTGGTGTCGCTCAGACGCCCGACTGTGGCATTTCTTTTAAAGCCCTTTTTGTGGTGTCG
>NC_041390.1:8892298-8899787 GCF_002162155.2 Triticum dicoccoides | reverse complement strand
TTCTTTTAAAGCCCTTTGTGTGGTGTCGCTCTGACGCCCGACTGTGGCATTTCTTTTAAAAGCCCTTTTTGTGGTGTCGCTCAGACGCCCGACTGTGGCATTTCTTTTAAAGCCCTTTATGTGGTGTCGCTAAGACGCCCGACTGTGGCTTTGCTTGTTATTTATTTCATAAATTTTAATACTACTATGTTATTGCAATTTTATAAATAACTTGCTTGCACGCATCAGAGATTTATTTATCTTTTGTGACTGATGTCAAGAGCATAAAATATTTTCAGCACATCATTGTTATATTATACCTGTGTTCATAATGTTTGCGAGTACATTCAAAGTACTCACTGGCTTGTCCCTGGCTATTGTCTTGGCCAGATTTTCTTGCACGAAGAGGAGCGACGCAATGACAGCCCTGGAACCTAAGTAATGGAGATAGTAGCTTCGCGAAGATAGGAGTTAACCTGGTCAGTTGTTCCCGTGGGAAATGGAGTCCCATAGACACTGATGTTTCACAACCCGCTTCTGCCATCAACCACTAGAAACGATTTGTTGTACTCATAGGCCAGAATGGCCTTATACTACATATTTTGTTTTCTGCTTGGAATTTCTGTATCAAGTTGGAGCCTCATCAGCTAACAGTAATCCTGGGGCTGGTGAGCACGACGGTCTTTTCTGGAAATTTATTACCCGGAAAACCGGTCGTGACAGACTTGGTATCAGAGCCAGGCTGACCATTGGCTAATCCTATCTTAGCGAGGTCGAAAAACTTAGACAAACAAACCCACTATACCTTAGCCAAACCCCAGCCAAGCTTCTCGTGCAAGATAGCCACACAGTAATCCCGACACTTTTGGCAGTCGGTGCCCAACCTATCAGCCTAGCCTGTCGATCGCACACCAGTGACCAGCACCCAAGGCGCCTCATTCGCAAGTGTGCGGAAGAAGACTTCGTCCCCTTTTTCCTATAAAAAGGGCACGCTAGTCTCAACCCAGCACAGCACAGCCGCTACCCCAAACCGAGCCACAATGCCTGGACCCGTAGTGCACAACGAGACCACAGCAACCAACCTTGGAGGTTTTGTGACCATCCTCGCAAACCTCACCCGTCGTGCCTATGCGTTAGAGGAGCCACCAGAATATGTTGTGTACCAAGGACCCATGAACGGTGAGGACCACCAATTCTGGGCCACTGTGCACATCTACGGTAGGGGTCTAGCACCCGAACGCCCCTACAGGTTCACCGGAAGAACAACTTCCTTTGAGCCACAAGCCATACAACTAGCTGCTCGAGAGGCTATAGTTCATCTCAGGCACTTGTCGCCCAGAGTTAACTGTCGCTCGTTCCACTACTACCCCAGACGCGAAGGGTATGGAAGACCACCCCAAGTTGCCAACGGAGATCACGAGACAGATCCTGCATTGTTGCACCTGGTGCGCTATGTAAGTGCACTAGAGGAACTGTGCGATCAAATCACTATTGATTTAATTGCAGCTCGTGGAGAGCTGGTTCGTCGAGCCCCGGCGAGAGAAGAAAACGAGCCCAACGCCGACAACCCAGTCGTGCTGTTTGGACAACCGATCGAGACCCCGAGATCAGCTCCAGCCACCAACCGAGATGCTTTGATGACCCCAGAAGTGCTTCGTCGCCTTTTGGGAACACACTCCAACGGGATTGTGGCTAACAATCCCCGCGATGGTCATCATCGCTACCCCGACCCTGTCGTTCCTCCGCCATCTCCGACTAATCCCGGCAGTGAGACACGTGGAGAAGCCTCGACATCCACCAAGCACGCCCGTTTAGACATAAACGAGGTAGACTAAGCCGTACGAGTAGTACCGAGTCTCAGTGAATCCTCGCGTTGTAATCGTGCGACCATGTATATTAACACAGCCTGTCGTTGTGCCTCTGCTTTAATGGTAGCCTTGCGTATTTTCTTTGTCAGCGCATAGTTGCACATTTTCCGGGCACAACTACCAAAACCAACCCGACGACAACCACAGTAACACGTCTCTTTATGAGATATGTGTATCTCTGACACTGACCCGACCTTTGGAGCTAAGCTGGCAAATTTATTACCTTTCACCAGGTAAAACGATTCTGGCTCCATTGCTATATAAAGGCCACCTTGTGACCTTACCCAGCAACCCTCACCTTGTGCACCACACTCACAACTTTTCCTGTCATGCCGAGCCCCAGCATTCATCTGAGAACCCCAGATGCAACCCCAGGTAGCTTTGTCAAAATATTGTGGGATTTTACCCGCAGTACCATGGGTTCTACCCAGCCACCCCAGTACGAGCTGTTCAAATCTAGAATCACCCCATCCACCTCGGAATATTGGGCAGCAGTACACATTCCTCCTGTAGACCCCAACCAAGATCCAACAGAAGTTTCCTTCGTGGGGAAATCTATGCCAACCCCACACTTGGCCATAGAAGCTGCTGCGAAAGAAGCGATTGCTCGTCTTCGATCCGCAGTACCCTATGCCCGCGAACGAGGATATTATTACTTTTCGAGCCGTGCAGCACCCGGAGAAGTAACGTCTTTTCCCGGTGGGCGTATTGAGAGAGACCCAGTTCTGGCCAACCTTATCCAGTACATCATCGCTCAAGAGCATTTGAACCAACGAGTGATGGATTATCTCTAGAATCTCACTGATCTGAATCCTCAGATTGCCATTGGCAGACCACTGAGGCCCGACTAGGAGAGACACGTGCATCGACTGGTCAATCCACTTCCCCCGATAGAAGAGGAGTGTATCCCAGTACCAGAGACATTTTCTAGGGACCCCGTCCAGTTACCGTTTCCATTTTAGACGTCGCTGCAGTGTTCATTAATTGCAACATTTGTTTATGTGTGTGACCTATGCGTGATATCCTGAGTTTGTACGACGAGTCAAATATTTGGCTTCTACTAATGTATGTAGTCTTTGTTGTGGTTTATACTCCTTTAAATTAACTGTTTTTCCTCGCAAAATTCTAGAGTGAGATTTCTTTTCCCTGAGTTGCTACATCTACACTTTCTCACGGCGTGGATTTATTAACTTCACATAGCACCAGGTAGAAGACTCACAACCATTACCATTCGAACTCATACACTGTTTGCAAAACTTTGCAACAATGTTACATCCAGCTAATCACCCCCCTAACAACAGTTAGCACCCGGCACACCCAATCTACTCCTCGTGATCACCACCACCGCGGAGAGCCAACACCCGAGCAGCAGCGTCGCGACGATCGTCGAGGATCATCGCGCACAGGACCACAGAAAGCCCCAGCAGTGCCGCCAGCCCTCCGCATATCAGGATCGCAAACCAGTCCGGCATCGCCTCCGCCATTAGGGCCTAACCCGAGCTTTTGTAAGCAGTAATGGAGGGAGGAGGAGGAGAAGTGAGGCCAGGTGTGAGGGAGAAGAGAGAGGCACCCCGGCCGTTTTATAGCTCGAGCTCGGTGTACGGTGGGCGAAGTCCACCAACGCCGCCCGTCGCCGATCGCCGGTGTTCGAAGTCGAATCCGCGAGCAGTGCCGACAGCGCGCTGGCCCGCGAGGTGAGTGCATGCTGCACTGGCAGCTAGCACGCCACGCACTACCACGGTACGGCCTAGATGCCCTACACACTAGGCGTCGCCGGGGGAGAAAGCGCGCGGGAGAGAGGAAGAAGAAAGAGCCAGAAGGAGAAGAAGAGGCTGACAGTGGGCCCCGGGTCCACCCGTCGGCCAGAGAGAGCACTGTGCTCTCGGGTACGACCAGCGTATATTTAAATTTAGAAGTTATTCTAAATTTATATCCAGCGTAGAAATCTCACGTTTTTGTCCCGAACCGTAGACTTTTCCACGCAGCACCAGTTTTCACACTGTGGTTTTTCACCACTTATTGCCCTCTCACTAAAGCCACATCTTTATTGCGTAATATTTTCTTAACACGGCTTTTAACAAATCTCGAGGATGAGATTTTTCTTAAGGGGGTAGTGTTGTGACACCCAAAAAAAAATTGGCCTTGTTTTAATGAATTAAAATTTTTGCCAGGAATTAAAACTTTGAATTTCTGAGCTCCTTTTTTTTAAATCATTTCCTTCCCTGTTATGATGAGTTTTTCCCAAAGAGAAAACTTTCCAAATATGTCTTTGGACTTATTTAATCTGTCAAGAGAAACTTTCCCTCATTTAATATAACTAATTAAATAATTAAGTTGCTTGATCTTTACTTTCTTGAAAATGGTTTTTCAAGGTTATATGGCCATATTTGAACTATAACCATTGGATAAATTCACCTAAAATTCTAACCAAAAATTGGAGATGTCATGTGATGTTTTTAAATTACTTTTATACAAAAATATCTTTTATTTATGTAATAATTTGAGCTCTGCATCAATTTTTCCTTCTCTGGTCCAGAGTGCAATTTGCACTACAACCGTTTTAAATAATTCTTTCTAGCCTCCACCAAAATTATGGGATATTGGTAGTAGCATATGATTCAACATTATGCAAAAACCTAGTGCTGTTCTCTGAAAATTTTGAGTCAATCAACCTCTTTTTCATTCTGGTCCAGTCTTGTGATTTCTACTGCAACCCTATTTAATTTTTCTCCAAAGATCTTGTGTTTTCTCCTACTTGTAGACAGCCCTACCAAACCCCTAAATCCAGGAGCATGCACCCATTGGATTAATTTTGGTTCATGAAATGATGCCATTTATTTCCTGTCCAGAATTGAAGTTTTGTAAAACTTGCACAAACAAGTTTCTCCTTTTGCCAAACTAACCCTACCACTCTCTCTTGCATCTAAGGAGACACTGATCTGGAGTTTTTGACCACTCCAAGACTTGCCTAAGTGCCCTTGGCATTTTGTCAAACACCTTATGGGCATGATCTGTTTTGGCATGAATTTTTGGTTTGCACTGTGAACCTGATCCCCTGACCAAACCAGCTTGTCCACTGATCCCCTTGCAAGCCCAAACCTAGACCTACTAACCCCCAGCTCCAACCGAGCCACCTAGCATGCCATGGCATTTCGCCGAGCATCTGGTGGGCGTGCGCTGGGCGCGCCCAGAGCGCGCAAATTGCAGCCGCGCACACGAGCCGCCGCGTCACGCCCCTGTCTTGGCCCTCACGGCAGGACCTCGCCACGCACTCCCCGCCTCGCCACAACACGACAGCCCGCCCTGGCGCCCTACAGCGCCACCGCCAGAGCACTTTTGGCGGCATGCCGGCGTCGGCAGTGTGCCTCTGCCACGGGCAGCGCCGCCCAAGCCTCTCCCGCTCGCCACCTGGCCCCTGGAGCAGTGCGAGCTCATCCGCAAGCGTGTCTGCTAGCCCTCGTCGCTGCCACGTCGCCCTAGCTACAGAGAGGCGGTTCGCCGAAGAGCTTATCCACGGCCGCCGCGGAACCGCCTTGCCTCACCTATTTAAGGAGCCACGAGCTCGTCTCCGCACGAAAGTAGCCTCAAGCGGTCTCCAGGAAGCCCCCAGTGGCAGCCAATCGACCAGGGAAGGCCTTCTTCCTCGAGTCCGGCCGGTTCGGCCGCCGCCAAGTTCCGGCCGATTCTGTCGCCACCAGTGCCTCCCCCTCTCCATTCTCTCCACCAAGAGCTCTCCCTCCCTCTCGTGAGTACAACCCCACGCTCGATTTTGGTCAGAGACCACCGCAGCCCCAAACTCATTATCCACCCGAAGCCTCCTCCGCCGCGAAGCTCGCCGCCGGCAGCTCCCTCTGGCCCCACCGGCCTGGCGACCACCTGGAGGACCGCACTGGAGTCGCGGATCCATCCAGACCCTCTGGAACCCGCGGGGAGCCACCGTTCGCCGGCGACGATCGCCGGAGCTCCGCCTCCGCTCGGGACAGAGGAAGGAGAGGGAGAGAGACTAGTCAAACCTGACTAGTGGGCCCCGTGGACCCACTGTCAGTGACCCACTCCGCCGCCACGCGTGTTAAGTGATAGCGTAAAACCCCAAGTACGTAACCCCTACTTAGAAAGCGTATTCGTGGCTGAAACGTTTTCTTTTGTTTTATTTTTAAAAAACAGAATTTGACCAAAACTTTGACTGGTTATACCTTTTTAAGTACAACTCCAAATGAAATGATTCTTTTTCCTACCTCTCTCAAATTTCACCTAGTTTATTTTAAGATTTATTTGAAAAAATTTCAGAACAACTTTTGGTGCTGTTTTTATTTTGTGTGTTAATTCTTTTATATTGCTAAAATAGGGTTTTTGAAGAGAGGAGAAATGTTTCAAGTTTTGGAGTGCACCCTGCCTTTCCACACATTGAAGGCAAGCATTCTGAACCCCGGCATAATATTTTTGTGTGTTCGATGACACGTTCATAACATCACCTCACTTTGGAGAAACTTGTTATTTCATGTGATATGATCATATGCATGGGTGCATGTTATTGATTTCCATGCTGTTGGAAATGGACACACTTGTGATGATAATCACCCTCATGTGCCTTGCATGCATACCGGCAGGAACCCGGGAAAACCTCTGCCTTGGGTAGGCATGAGTTTGTCGCCGGTCTCCGTCGGGACGGTTATGTCTGGTATGGCATGGCAAGGTGATATGAGCGGTGACTCTGTTGGTTGAAATATATTCGTCATGCTAATCATGCAGGGAATACTTAAACCTCCTGAGTCGACCGTAGATCGAGTCTTGTGCCAGTAACCCCCATACTTGTTTCGTACTACCACTCGTCTCTACAGCAAGTAGAGTACGGTTCAGTAAGTTGTCAACCTCTTTCTAGCACACACCATACAGAGAGGCCATGGTGGAAGATACCGGTTGTAGCTGGTAGGCAGGCCACCTGGTCCGGGGGCATGGGTGTTTCCGGTTGGGACCGAGAGGGGAGGCCACCCCTTAGAGCACGCGATATAAATTTGATCCCATGCTACGCGAGGTTGTAGCCTCCCCACTTAGAGTTTGCTTAACAGGTGTCGTGGGTGATTCCAGACACGTGTGAGATAAGCTGGTGTGTGCAAGTTAGGATGTGTTTTCAACAAAAAGACCGTAGACGGAATTAGTCCCGATGGACTAAAGAAATCCGTTACTCGTGGGTAAAGAGTACACCCTCTGCAGAGATTAAACCTATTCGAATAGCCGTGTCCATGGTTAAGGATTACAGTCTGGGATGGGTCAAGTGTCGGTCTTAGTGTCGGCCTTCGGAGGTGAAACTGTTAACCAGAACTGGAACTACTACCTGTGACTTGTGATAATTATGATTATTATTATTGTAGACTAACCTGTGATATTATTGTTATTATCGAGTATCTCTGGGATGGTTCTACCTCCGGGATATTCACTATGATTGTTTATTTTAAAGCCCTTTGTGTGGTGTCGCTCAGATGCCCGACTGTGGCATTTCTTTTAAAGCCCTTTATGTGGTGTCGCTCAGACGCCCGACTGTGGCATTTCTTTTAAAGCCCTTTATGTGGTGTCGCTCAGATGCCCGACTGTGGCATTTCTTTTAAAGCCCTTTGTCTGGTGTCGCTCAGACGCCCGACTGTGGC